>NC_051269.1:33952489-34049989 GCF_015220745.1 Sebastes umbrosus | reverse complement strand
AAAATACATTATATAGCTGTTTTTCCACCTTTCTTTTACATTATCTTACTGATTTGTTTTAATGCACTATTTATTTTTTACATACATTTTAATAAACATAGTTTTTTGCCTAGATGAATAGACTTAGCAGGTTACAGACAAAGGAATAGTCACACTAAATACAATTAAAGGCACTTGTTAGGAAAAAGGCTATAATAGACTTGTTGACACTTTTCCCAAAAATGTCTGTCTATAGCTGCTACAAGCACAGAATGCAAACCATAACAACATGTGAGTGAAGAACAATAAAGCTAATTCACTGATTTTACAATCATGTACAATGTACAAACCTCACATGAGCAGATCAGGTCCCAGAATTAAAAACATACTGCATGAAACTGTTACTGATGATACTTTAGACAGTTGATCAGCAGTAAAAGGCTGTTTTTTAAGAATGCATTATAGTTCAGTTAAAAAACGGCCTATGAGCGTAATTTAACAGGTTTTCCTTTTTATTAACAGTAAAGCACTGTTTTTTTTTAGCAATAACAGGTTAATACTGTTGAAATCCTGCTGTAAATTAACAGCAATTGTTTACAGTGTACAGTAGGCACCAAACAAAAGCTTATAATTATTCTAAAATGAGGTGGCAGTTTTAATGGCTATTTGGCATGACATCAAAGCAAACATGGTTCCTGAATAATGTCTCATTTTCATATCAAACATCTCATTTAACAGCAACAGAAAGCAAAATCATGAAATGTTAATGCAGCCTGCAGCCTATTATCATCTGTGGAGCCAATAGCTGTATCTATTATTCTGCTTGTGCTTGATAAGGCCATAACTGTGTGCTTTTTTTTTTATGATAGCCCAAAAAGCACACAGTACATTTTTCCAGCAGCACCAGCTGCTAAATTAAAAGGAAGGAGGATTTAATCAATCTGTGACTTACTGTTGTTTACACACTTCTGATAACTCTGGTTCTCATTTCCCCTGTTCTGTATACGTACCTCCCTGCATGTTGTTTTCCTAGCATTTCAGACTGACTAATGCTGTCTTGTCCTATACAAACACATTATGAGCTCAGTCTGAATCATCGATATGAAACCTGTAGCTCTGGACAATGATTAACTGAGCTGTCATGGATACTGAGGCACACCGGATGCTGTCTTCTTCCCATAATCACACACATTTTCAGTTTTCATTAGGGCTGTCAATCAATTAAAATAGTTAATCATGATTAATAAGATTAATCATGATTAATCGCAAGTTAATTAGACATTTATTTATCTGTATTTAATACTCTTATCAACATGGGAGTGGTCAAATATGCTTGCTTTATGAAAATGTATGTATATATTTATTATTGGAAATCAATTGACAACACAAAACAATGACAAATATTGCAATACAGCATTTAGTATAAAAAACATGGCAAACTGAAGCGCCACAGGCAACAACAGTTGTCAGTGTGTCAGTGTGCTGACTTGACTATGACTTGCCCCAAACTGCATGTGATTATCATAAAGTGGGCATGTCTGTAAAGGGGAGACTTGTGGGTACCCATAGAACCCATTTTCATTTACATATCTTGAGGTCAGAGGTCAAGGGACCTCTTTGAAAATGGCCATGCCAGTTTTTCCTCGCCGCAATTTAACGCAAGTTTGGAGTGTTATTTAACCTCCTTCTTGACAAGCTAGTATGACAATGGATTCCTTATGTTTTCTAGTTTCAAATGATACCATCATTCTAGCTTTAAAACTCAGTTTTTTATATTACATCACATTCATTTAAAAGACACTTCTGTTTAAAGCGATTTACAGTAAAAGCATCAGCCTCCAAAAAACAACAGTTAGCCTAGATGTCCTGTGGAATGGACACATTGTGACTTTGCTCCAGTCCATAGCATGAATGTATTTATTACATGCTTTACTTTCCCCAAAGATGCATGTAAAGCATCCGCAGCAGTAAGGGTGTAAGAAAATATCGATACACATGAGTATCACGATATTATGTTGTGCAATACTGTGTAGATTCTCCAAAACACTGTATTGGTTTTTAATTAACCTCTTAAAAATCTGATGCTATTCGATCTTTCGGGGGCTGTAGCAGGTTTTAAAGCTCGAGTGAAGCTAGGCATCATATGAAACTAGAAAACCTAAGGAATCCATTGGTACCAACCATGTCAAACTAGCTTGTCGCCAAGGAGGTTAAATAACGCTCCAAAGTTACGCAAAGTTTTGGCGAGGAAAAACTGGCATGGCCATTTTCAAAGGGGTCCCTTGACCTCTGACCTCAACATATGTGAATGAAAATGGGTTCTATGGGTACCCACGGGTCTCCCCTTTACAGATATACCCACTTTATGATAATCACATGCAGTTCGGAGCAAAAATATGCAGCTGTTTGCGTGTAGTATAAATGTGTTTTTGCCCATTCTAAAATGAGAATGATTTCTGGTGTGTTTTTTATACTATGACCGTTTTACTAAAGCTAAATTTAAAAAATCAAAATATATCGCCTTGCTTACAGTATCGCAAAATATCGCAATATATTGAATCGTTACCTCAGTATCATGAAATGTATTGCATCGCCAGATTCTTGCCAACACACAGCCCTACACATTGTGCTTTGTTTGTTTTCATTTGAAATAAATGAAAATAAAACCTAAAAAATACGAAATTTCTACCAGTAATTTGATATCCAACTATGTTTACCATCCACTTAATAGAAAGCACTACACAGTAGATCAAATAAAGGCAGAAATTGAGATGCAACACTGTAGTGATGAAACCATTTACTATCTTTTTTTTCTGTTGCTCCCCCATAAAACTGAATTCCCGAGGCTTTTTGTGAGAGATAATAATGTTTCCAGACCTGTGCGACAGGCCTCAGCGACCAGATGGCTGGTATTATGTCATTTCCCATCAAATATTCAGCCCGTCTCATGCCTTCCTCTCTGCAGATCGGGGCCCTGGAAGACCATTTCTTGTTCAAACACCGCAATCATCCTAGCAGAATGAAACGGAGCGCCAGCCACATCACCAGGCGGCTGTCGGAGGACGATAGGGTGAGTGGCCACTTTTCTCTGTCTTTGGCTTGTCCTGCTCCATGTGCACCAATCATTTTGTCTCATTTTAAAGAAATGTCTCCTCTTGTCTGTGTGTGTGTGTGTGTAGGTGCTTTGGGCAGAGCAGCAGTACGAGAAACGTCGCAACAAACGAGCATCCCTCGGGGGCTGCAGGGACTGCCCGGTGGATAAGCTGTTCGATGATCCCATGTGGAACCAGCAGTGGTACCTGGTGAGTCTCCAATAAGGCTTCAATATGTGTCACACACAACACAAAGCAGCAGATTGTCTCAGAAAGTACATGAGAAATTCAACAAGTGGCTCAACAATTAATCTAGTTCTGGCTGGTTTAAAGATGCCTGCACACATTTAATAAAATATGTGAACACTGTTTGCTTTCAAGAGCTCCAAAAAGCACAGATTTGGGTTGATATCCAGCCTACTGGTCATATGTTGTGTACTTCTGTTCAGCCTTCTGTTTGCATGCAGCTGGTCTGTTCTCCCCTGAGACTCACTGAAGCCCTGCGAGTGCTGGACAGCTCCACACTGTCCACGGCTCTGTCCTCACAGGGACCTCCAGCAGGAGGACATTGAGTGTGTGTGTGTTAGCATTTGTATGTGCACACAGGGGCTGTGTCATAAGTTTGCATGTGCATGTGTGCGGAAATGCAAAGAGGGGGAACAACATGAAAACAATGAAACAATAGCATGCTATCAAGCAGCTCCAGCCAAAAAAGCCATTTGCTTAATTGGTCACACAGTCCGTGTGGAGATGAGAGGAGAGGAGAGACTATAATCCAGCAGGATGGACGAGAGTAGAGCAGCGTGCATTAAGTCCCAATTTACCCCAGAATGGGATGGTTTAGCCCGGTGAGGCCAAGTAGTAGCAGAGAACAGTAGATTGTCACAGCTGCGCTTCCAGATCCATTACTGACACTTTCTCTTTATCCTGACCGTAGTCTGATCCTGACTGTTACCACTTTGTATGACATCTTTACTCATTTTGATCCATAAGCTCAGAATGAACTCCATTGACCACAGCACATACTGTACATGCTACAGTAGATAGAACAGTGGTTGGACGCATTTGGGGGAAAATAGAGGATGCTGCTTATATTTTCTAATCTTACCAGATCAAACCAACCACAAGTTACTCCATTAAGGCTTCAACTACAGTCTGCAGATTACTTTTTTTCAATTAATTGAATAATCGTTTGGTCCATAATAGTATTGACGAGAACCGTGATATTTACAAAATGAAATATTGTTATCATGTTAATAATATGGTAATATTGTGTAAATAATCCAGCGTCTCTTATACCACATTTTTGTACGGTTATGGTCACAGTCTCTCTCCACCTCCCTATACACATTTGCCAAAAAAGAGAGACAGAACACACAGTAAACAAAGTTGAAGATTAATTTGAATGATAGCATTGTTTATTTTTTCAAAATTTTCTATAGATATCGCAATAATTTTGTTATCGGGAATTCTTTTGGCCACGATAATCATGTAATGAAAATCAGATATCGTGACAGTCATAGTCCATAATAAAAGTCGAAAGATATTTAATTTACAGTGACATGAAATGAAAAAAAAAAAACTGCAAAAAAATTAGTTAAACAATTAATCAATTATCCAAAAAATGGCTGATTTCTGTTGATTGTCTAATTGATTAATTAATTAACACCATAATCAACTGTAATTCTGACCAAGTATCCTAATATGTTGCTGTAAGTATATTCATACCAACATGTAACAATTACCATTCATCTGATTTTAACTAACTTTAACTGATTTTAACTAATTCTAACTATATATATATATATATATATATATATATAGTTTTGCATCAAGTTTTTTTAGTTTTGATTTTTTAGTTAATATGTATTACACATATTTATTTATTTATTAATTTATAAATTAATTAATTTATTAATTCATTTATTTATTTATGCATATACAACTCAAGAATAAATCTAAAAAATATATTGTCAAAAGACAATTCATGAAGCTTTCTTTTATAGGCCTGATAAAGAGATCACAACATATTCACCACAATCTATCTGTTAAACTGCAGGAACCAAATATGATCTCTACTATCATATATCATTCCACATCACAGAGATTAATGGGTTAATCAGTTATTGATTTGATCAGGCTGACGTGGATGTGTGTCACATCAGTTTTTGTGCTGTTCAGGAGGGCTAGAGGCACGCCCTGATGTGCTCCTAATGAGGATCCTTAAATAAACAATAAACAGCAGTACATTCAGGAAAGAGAGGCAGATGCACATCAGCATCCACTTCTCCTCCGCACCTGCACTAACAGAACATGAGTCACACGCTTGCGGGGAATAAGAAAACAAATTGAGATGAATCATTTTTTGCCGATGAGGGATGATGACACTAATGGAATTGGCCTTAAAGTGCCGCTTAGTGTATTTCCACATCATGCCCGTGCCTGCCTGTGTCACTGCAAGAGCCACGTTACGCTTCATATAAATAAAAAAAGCATTGTGAGTCATTCTCCTTGTCTGTCCGGCAAGGACGCAGCTATGTAGAAATAGTTGGATGGAAAAAACAAGCCACTATGGTGTGATGTTATTTTCTTGTTTGCAAATGAAGACGCACACATGATAATGAGAGAAAAGGGGTAGAGGTTAGAGGACAAGTGTCAAGCCGTGATGACATCAGAGCGAGGGTGGAGCTGGGCCCGAGAGCAGGATGAGTGTCTTTATCTATCACGAGTGGGAGCCTGATAATTTAATCAGGGAGTGACTCATACTTGTAGCTTGAAATTGCTCCTGCCTGCATGGCTGTGTGTGTGAGAGAGAGAGAAAGAGAGGGAGAGTGTGTGCAAGTGTCAGTGTGTGTTAATTGTGCATCGAGGGATCTCATCGTGCTTTGACGTGTGTGTCCACCACTCACTCGTTTTATATGCGAAAAGCTACAGAGAGACTTGCATAAGCTGCTGCTGTGTGTTTGCTGTGCACCATTAAAATGTAAGCATGGCAGGGCCACCGAGAGCCCCTTCAGCTGCCACCGGCATCAACAAGTGACTCATTTGGTGTTACACCAAAACAGGCGAGCTGCAGATATATGAGCTGGTCGGGAGTGAAATCCTCTCAAGCAAATTGCTACTGAAGCACATTGTGTGAAAATGTGACATCTGCTGTGTGTTTACATTGAGATTTGTGTGGAGCTAGAACTGATATCCAGAAAGAGAGAGTGAGAGAGAGAGAGAGGGGTAAAGATGCTATAGTGAGAGGATGGGGGGTGAAAACAGGGAGTCAAAGAGGGAGCTAAGGAGAGGAGGAAAAAGGCGATACATCACAGGGATGAGTCACGTCTTGAGGTGGCGTTCTGCAGTGTCTGTGCATAATGCGCAAAGAGCGAAAGAGCAATGTGAGTTCTTTTTTTAGTCTTAGCTCTGAATCATACCCTTCCCAAAGCAAGCAGGTCCCTCGCTCCCTGCTGATTTCCCATTTAAAACAGGCTATTTTATAGCCTTGGAGATGCATTTCTAAATAATCCCACAGGGGGATTGAATGTGAGTCGAGCCAGAAGAACTGTGGGCTGATACACAGCACATAGGCACTGTAGAAAGAATCTCGTGGGTGAATCAGTAGAGTATAAGACAACACATTAACCCGTATCATTATGACCTTCTGGCAGCAATCTGCCTACAAGTGGCTATAGAGGAGGGGAGGACTCGACAAGCTAACAATCAAGTAATGAATGTCTGTAAAGGTCAGAGGAAGAACAGGCAGGAGTGAGCTGGAGGACTGTGGCTGACCTTTTTAACATATATGATAATTCTTAAAGAGCCAAGCGCTCTATAAAGATAGAATTACAGATGTGTGTAATTTTGTCATTTTCTTTATCTTCCAGCAAGACACGCGGACATCTTCCTCGCTGCCAAAGCTCGACCTGCATGTGATCCCCGTGTGGCAGAAAGGCATCACGGGGAAAGGAGTGGTCATCACCGTCCTGGATGACGGCCTGGAGTGGAACCACACAGACATCTACTCCAACTACGTAAGACACCGTTTCCATGGAGACAGCCTCCGTCGTCTGGGCCTGCCGTTGCCACAGCAACGCTGCTGGTGACACCTTACAAGGCGATTCATAAAGACAGTAATAGATCTTCTATATGATAACGTCTAGAGCTTTTTTGCTTTTTAATTCCTGGATGCAAATCAGGCATTTTTTGCTGTAATGCTAATTTTAACTCTGAATGTGATGCAGAATGTGAAAACATTTTTTGACAGTCTGAAAGCGGATGCAGATAATTACAAGCCGATGAAAGCGAGCATGACTGAATGGGAGCTCGACGAGGTTGCATTTTGGCATAGTTTCCTCCTGTTGAGAGGAAACTCGAAAAGCCTTAAAAAGCCCCATCTGTGGTTTGGTTTCAAACAGTGCTGCTGCTCTCAGAAGCCGCCGCCTCGCCTCGCCAAAAGAGCGGAAGGGGAAGAAAGGGATTGAGGGAGGGAGAGAGGCAAATAATGTATGACAACAGGGCTGATGGAAACAACTCCCACTGTAATTAAGTTAACGCTGATTAATCAAAGAGGCTCAATCAAGCGAGACGCTCATCCTCAACAATCAAGGCGTGTGAGCGGCGTGCATTTGCATAACTTAATAGCAGTAATTCCAAAATGACAGGCACGGGCAACTGATTTAAATCGGATATTAAAGCGGTTACTGTGAACCAGAAGCTGAAAGGAAGCATTCATTCTGACTTCCTCTTTAATAAGAACATAATTTGTACATCTAATTATATTTTAGAGTGCAGGGGAATAATGGGAAAGACAAAAACAGACATGACTTGCAATATCACACACAGATGTAGTGGCCATTTGTAGGAAAAATCAAAGTCAACTTAAATCAAAGGGCCACTGAAGCACCATGGGTACTGTATGTGGTGTACGCAGGCAGACAAGTCCATTGTCCATGCAAAGGTTCTGTTTGTTATGATTTATTTATCCAAAAACAAGCAAGCAAACAAAAGAACAAAGAAATCCTAGCTGTCGCTACCTCACTTGGTAAAAAAATGTAGTCCCACCCAGGTGCATGCTGGTCCTATAGCTACCAATAGTGTTACCCAATTTGCAAACAAAACAAAACTAAATACTAATTCTGCAAAAACTAAATAAACTAAACAAATAACTAGCACTAGCAAAATCGAATCTAATTAAAGTAAACATCTAGAATAATAAATCAAACAATACTACTTATTTTTAACGCTGTCAAAGTTAATGTGATAACGCGTTAACGCAAATTCGTTTTAACGCCACTAATTTCTTTAACGCGTTAACGCAATCAAACTTTCAGAGGTTGTAGCGGGCTCACTTTTAAAGCTAGAGTGAAGGTACTGACATTATATGAAAATAGAAAGCCCAATGAATACATTAGTGCCGACCAATGTAATACTAGCTCCAAAAGCTCCAAAGTTATACTAAATTTTGGCGAGGAAAAACTGTCACGGACATTTTCAAAGAGGTCCCTTGACCTCTGACCTCAAGATATGTGAATGAAAATGGGTTCTATTGGTACCCACAAGTCTCCTCTTTACAGACATGCCCATTTTATGATAATCATATGCAGTTTGGGGCAAGTCATAGTCAAGTCAGCACACTGACACACTGACAGCTGTTGTTGCCTGTTGGGCTGCAGTTTGCCATGTTATAATTTGAGCACTTTTTTTATGTTAAATGCAGTACCTGTGAGGGTTTCTGTATCACAGCATTTTTTAGTTTGTTGAACTAGGACACAACCCTAGTTTTCAACAACAGCATTTTCAAACTATCTGAATGTTTCAAAAGACAGTTGTTGACTAGCACCCCTTCATCCTCAGAGTCAATCAATACGTGTCGTTTCACTATTTCTCTACACATCCCTCTCTCCTCTTGTCACCTTTGATATGTGTCTCCATGACAGCAGATTGGCTCTGACAAATGTGCGTTTGGAGCGTTCGTCACTGACGTACACTGACGTACACTGACGTCATCAATCCTGATCAATTTTCTGTTTGTTGTTTTTAAAGGATGCAGCAGCCAGCTTCGACTTCAATGACAACGACCCCGACCCTTTCCCCAGATATGACTCCACCAATGAAAACAAGTGAGTTAACTGTTGAGAGGTGATATTGTGACATTACCTGGTCATTTTGTGGTTTGGGATTGGTTATTAATGGGGTGCAACCAAATATAATAACAAATAAGCATTAAGGAGGCACAAATTAGTTGAACATAGAAGCTGATTCTGCCAAAGGATTCTCCTGTTTCTCCTCTCCAAGTGTTTCTCTCTACCAGACCTGAAGTTAATGACTCACCCTCTGCTAGCTGATACACACACACACACACACACTCCTCTCCGCCAGCAGCCCTGTGCTCTTTTGTTATCAGCATACTCAACAGTTCAACGCCTATTCTTCCAGATGAATAATTGCAGAGCCACACAAACAGAGAATTGCCATGAACCCCGTCATCACGATCGATATTTTCTGCTCTAAACATGACCTTTTTACGAGAGGAGTTATGTCATCAAACAATACAGCGGCCTCCTGTAATGAGCTTTGCATTCTATGAAATAATGAGGGCAGGTAAAACAGTTAAAAATAACCATTATAAAGGGAAACACAAAGCAGTGAAATTGCTGCCAAGAGCAGCACGGGTAAAGGAGCATTTCTTTTGTGCAGAATCATGTAAAAGTATACATGTTTGTACAAAATCACACCTAATAATATAGCTCTGGCTCGATGGATGTGTGGAATTGATGCAGGATTAGTGATTAAAAGAAACAATGAAGTGTATACTGAATATGTGATTTGTTCTCAGACATGGGACCAGATGTGCTGGGGAGATCGCTATGCAGGCTGACAACAATAAATGTGGTGTTGGAGTCGCATACAACTCCAAGGTTGGAGGTAAGAGTTTTTCGTATTCGTGAATATCTATTTGTGTATTTCAGCATGCTACATCACATTAAATGTAATTTATGTTGTATATAGAGACTTGTCAGAGTAAAATGTTTATAGTTCTGGTTGCTATGTGGTATTTAAATCATTATTAATCAAATCAGAGTATAAGATCATGAAAACTAGAGGCATAAACTCTGAAAGCCTTTGTTCAGTGGTGGAATGTAACAAAGTACAATTACTCAATTTCCTACTGTGCTATAAGCACAATTTTGAGGTACTTTTATGCTACTCTACTGTATACTTCTACTCCACTACATCTCAGAGGGAAATATTGTATTTTTTACTGCTTTAGTTAGTTGTTATTTTGTAGATTTAGATTATTTATTCAAAATATAAATCAACTAATAAAAAAAAAAAAAAAATGGTCCATATGTACCAGCTGATAAACACATTAATGCATTACTAATTATGATGATATAATATGATATTATAATATAATATGTAAGGGATAATGTACAGCGAGCCGTCATTGTTGTGAAATAAACCCTGACAGGAAGGGAGGATGTCTTGCATCGTCCTGAAGGGGTTTCTTTCACAAAAATGACGCGCTCGCTCTACGTAATCCCACTTATTACACGGCTACTGACTTAAGAAATCAATAATTTGACACAAAAACGGTCGACATCAGAACTGCGTCCATAGCAACCATCTGTTATAAAGAAATAACAGACTGTAGAACGCTGTGATTGACCAATCAGAATCGAGTATTCAACAAAGCCATGTAATAATATAATATAATATAATGTAAAATAATATAATATATAAATGATTTACTTTTATATTTGGTATTTTAAGTATATTTTGATGCTAATACTTTTGTACTTTTACTGAAGTAAGATTTTGAATGCAGGACTGTTACTTACTTACTTACTTACTAACAGAGTACTAAACAAAAATGGAAAAAGAAAACTAGTACTAATAATAGAATTGATAGAGTAAAGACATGTTTGGTGGGTGCTTGTGTACTATACGTTTTAAACAGACTACAAAAGAAAAGGACACAAAGAGAGAGTATTCATCAAGTACTTTCGTTCTGAGCACTGCTGTTGGATACCATGGCTGCACATCTCTGGATGTTATTGATTTTTTTTATAGCCAGTAGTGAAGGAAAATGGAGATCTGATTTTTTACACCAGATAATTGCATAACGTCACTCTCCAAATTTACTGAGCTGCAATCCACCCAAACAATGGATTTGAAATATTAAGACTTAAGACTGCAACATCTGAAGGGTGGCCAGCTGGTTCTTAGTGCATCTTAAAACACGAACATCACAAATCCTGCTGTCCTAAAACAAAACCATTATAGTCATAACCTTTAAATTAAAGGCTTTAATACATTTCATTTTCTCTTTATTTACTCTAATAAGGTAGTAAATTGCAACATTTGACGACCTCCCTGTCCATAAATTGATGATACGTCCATGATTTTTAATACCAGTACATGATGAACTAGAAAGACGCTTGGAGAGCGCAGACCTCCGGCAAGGCCTAATGCCCTATCTCGCGATGTTATAAATAAGTCCAAATGTAATGGGTTATTCCTTGGCCCATGCTACACCCTTCAACCAAGTTTCAAGAAAATTGGGCCAGTTATTCATCCGTAATCCTGCGGACAAACAAACAAACAAACCAAACCGAAAACATAATCTCCTCGGCGGAGGTAATAACCAATCAGGTAACTAACTGGACACTAATATTCCTGCCTCTCTCTCTGCTCAGGCATTCGTATGCTGGATGGGATTGTGACTGATGCCATCGAGGCCAGCTCTATTGGGTTCAATCCCAACCATGTGGACATCTACAGCGCCAGCTGGGGGCCCAACGACGATGGCAAGACCGTGGAGGGCCCCGGCCGCCTGGCCCAGAAGGCTTTTGAATACGGTATCCAGAAGGTAAATGATGAACACAGGCAGTTTATAGTCACATTGAGCTGGAGTGATCTCAGACTGTGGTTCCTAATGGCAGCTATTATCTGCCGCGGTGATGGGAATCAGATAGAACAAAATCAATACGGACATGTACTCAGCTGCTAGGAATAAAGCCACTCATCAGTGTAAACAAAGATATACATTGGATAGTTTATGCTGGAGTTCCTTCTTGTCGTCTTCATCTCTCTCTCTCTCTCCGTTTTTACCTCTGCAGGGCCGTGGCGGGAAAGGCTCTATCTTTGTTTGGGCATCAGGTAACGGTGGGCGCCAAGGTGATAACTGTGACTGCGACGGTTACACCGACAGCATCTACACCATCTCAATCAGCAGCGCCTCCCAGCAGGGCCTGTCCCCGTGGTACGCCGAGAAGTGCTCCTCCACTCTGGCTACAGCGTACAGCAGCGGAGACTACACCGACCAGAGGATTGTAAGTAACTACGCCTGGTATGTTAGTAAGTAGTAGTAATAGTAATAGGTATTTTTGTTATTTAAGGTTATCTTAATACATTCATTTCTTTTTATGTTGCTTGCTTTCTTTCAGACGAGTGCTGACCTGCACGACGAGTGCACTCAGACTCACACTGGGACGTCGGCATCCGCCCCCCTCGCTGCTGGAATATTTGCCCTGGCACTGGAACAAAAGTATGCAACTCTGCACCTGCTGCTCACAATCTGTGATATTCTTAATGCAATTAACAATGGATTTAAAGTCTTTTGACACCTCTACATCAGTAAATACTCACTGGTCTGCCTCCCTGTCTATCTTCCCTCCCTCCAGTCCAGATCTTAACTGGAGAGACCTGCAGCACATCGTGGTCTGGACCTCAGAGTTCGATCCTCTGGCCAACAACCCCGGCTGGAAGAGGAACGGAGCAGGGCTGATGGTCAACAGCCGTTTCGGCTTCGGTCTCCTCAACGCCAAAGCTCTGGTGGACCTCGCTGACCCGGCCACGTGGAAGCATGTGCCTGAGAAGAAGCAGTGTATCGTCAGAGATGATTCTTTCCAGCCCAGGTATGTGAATGTCTCACAGCTGCTCTCGTCTATACCTTTTGATTTTTGTTTGTTGCTTTGCCAACGGCCCAGGATCTTTGGCCACAGTTTTTTAAAGGAACAGTGGGTAACATTTCATGGGATATATTGGCAGAAATGGAATATAGTATTCATAACTATGTTTTCATTAGTGTATAATAACCTGAAACTAAGAATCGTTGTGTTTTCGTCAGCTTAGAATGAGCCCTTCATATCTACATAGGAAGTGGGTCCTCTTCCCGGAGTCTGCCACGTTGCTTCGCCATGTTTCTACAGTAGCCCAGAATGGACAAACCAAACACTGGCTGTAGACACATTTGTGAAACTGCTGAAAAGTGAGCCGCAGAGTGCATAACCGCGGTACCGCCAGCCGCCGTCTGACTTACGTTGCTCCTAAAGTAGTGTTATTATGGTGAGGATGGCCTCTTAGCGGGCGATTACCACGGTTTTGCACTCTGTGGTTCACATTACCGCAGTCTTGGAACGGGAGGAGTGAGTGGAGGGGTACTCAGTTGGTTGCAATCTGCAACCACACCACTAGATGCAACCAAATCCTACACACAGTACCTTTAATTATATGGGGGTTGTAACTTGTATGGATAATCATGGTTAAGTTTATGACCCAATGCAAAACTATTAAAATTCACTGTTGTAGACCACACAACTTTTTTCACATTTTGACAAAATATCTAATTTAAGACAAAGAGATCGAGATGGAGCTTTATTTCCTTTTGTCCTGACATTTTAGGTCCTAGACAAGCAAACAGATGAAACTAACGTGTGTTATTAAAGACGCATCTGTTGCTTTTGGAGAGGAGTCATGACAATAACAAGACTTAAGCCTGGGAGGGTTAGCGCTTCCTGTGCCATTAAAATGAATCAAAATGAATTAAATAAAAATCATGATTCTTCATGATGACAGCTTGAGGTCAATCATCAACTCTGAACACTCATAAATGCTAATTGTTAAACAATGGGATTAAATATCTAAATCCAAAAGCTGCCAAGCACGCGACTCAAAGGAAATAATCCCCCCTTCTGTTGTCTCAACAGATGTTCTGTTTGCATCCCTTTAAGGATGAATGACACGAGAAGATCAGCTGCTACACTTTGTCCTTGAAACAACCTTGTGATTTCACATTGTTCCACCTGTAGACAGCAGAGTTCTTCTGTCTTCCTTTAAGTGTCCATTTTGCAATTTATCTTTGGATTATGAGACTCAATAGCAACGACACCCAGTTTCCCCATTACCTTGCTACATCCCCGTCTAATCCCGAGGATTTGGCTCTACATTTCCGTCAATGCTTAGTGGTCTAACCCTCTCCAGCTTTATGCCAGCTTGCACACGGAAATCCTTTCATTCATGTCTGGGAGGGATGGGGATTAACTGTTTTTGCAAATGAATGACCAAATCTGCATCTATGAACGCTTAAATATTTCCCAAACTTTTTGGATTGTCATTGAACTATCACAGTATAATATGTAACGTGTGGAGCAGTAGTTTGTTTTTTTTCCACCCTGCTGTTGTTTCCCAGACAGTAATGACAACATGTCAGGGAACTACTGTTTGTGTGTCTCATTCGCTGCTATTTTAATGCGTCCCACAGGGAGCTGAAGGCAGCGGGGGAGATCACTATAGAGATCCCAACCAAAGCCTGCGCCGGGCAGGAGAACGCCGTCCGCTCATTGGAGCATGTGCAGGTGGAAGCCAGCATCGAGTACACCAGGAGAGGAGACCTGCACATAACACTCACCTCCCCAGCCGGTTAGTGACGTGCACATACACGTACACACACACAGAGACACACACATTTGAGTGGAATGTTCTCAACTGATCTATCCCTTTTGGATTTTCCCATCAGGCACCAGCACAGTGCTGCTGGCTGAGCGAGAGAGGGACACGTCCTCTAACGGCTTCAGAAACTGGGACTTCATGTCTGTCCATACGTGGGGAGAAGATCCTGCTGGTACCTGGACCCTGAAGATCACAGATACTGTGAGTTAAACACATTATTTGTCTGGTTTTGTATTAACTGCTGAGCTTCTTTCTGAGGTCTAATCAATGTTGTTTCGCCTCACAGTCGGGCCGTTTGCAGAACGAGGGTCGGATTTTGAACTGGAAGCTGATTCTTCACGGGACGTCAGAGAAGCCAGATCACTTGAAGAAACCCAGAGTGTACATCCCCTACAACGCTGTGCAGAACGACCGCCGTGGCGTGGAGCATATGGATGACATGTTGGAGGTGAGGACAAGGCAACAGGATTTAAAACTAAAGGTCAATAACAACATAAAAACCTGGTTCAGATGTAGAGGAAAGGAATGGGTGGAAGGTATAATCGATTAGTTGTCAACTTTTAAATTAATCGCCAACTATTTTGATAATCGATTAATCGGTTTGAGTAATTTTTTCAAAAGAGTCAGAATCTCTGATTTCAGCTTCTTAAATGTGAATATTTTCTAGTTTCTTTACTCCTTTATGACAGTAAACTGAATATCTTTGAGTTGTGGACAAAACAAGACATTTGAGGACGTCATCTTGGGCTTTTGGGAAACACTGATCAACATTTTTCACAATTTTCTGACATTTTGTAGACCAAACAACTAATCGATTAATCGAGAAAATATTCAGCAGATAAATTGACAATTAAAATAGTCATTAGTTGCAGCCCAAATACAACAAGACTAAGAGTCCATAGAGCAGTGCTCTGAGCTCTGTCAAGCATGCTAACATTGTCCCAATAACAGTGCTCACATGCTGATTTTAAGCAGATATAATGATGAACTTATTCACCATCCTATAGTTTAGCATTTTAGCATGCTAACATTTGCCAGTTATCATGAAACACAACGTACAGTGTCATTAGTTTTGCAGATATTTGGTCAGAGAAATTTTGACCTGATGATGGTGCTTGAGGAAAAGTCACAGGATCACTAAAGTGGATGCAATTTATCTGGAGAAAGACGTGATTGTCTGAACAAAAGTTCATGACAACCGATCAAACAGTTGCTGAAATATCTCGGTCTCAAATAAAAGGTTGTGGACCGACTGATCTAAAAACCTGAAAAACCTTTGCTGAACCTGAGTTGTTTAACTACTCACCTTGATGCAGTCATGCAGCAGTGTACCCCGTGGTGTGTCAGCAACACTATGTGACATCACTGTTGGGTGGTTACAGGTGCAACAAAGCACCTTTCTGACAACAATCGTGACTTAAATGACTCCCAGTAGCACATAATTACAAAAACCTCAAGTAAAAAAGTAAAATCTACAGACATAATCAATACAGAAGGGTCTTTATGTAGTCGGATGAATATTCTAGATTGGCTTTTTTCACAGAACACATTTTGACTCACACAGTAGGAAAAGCACAGGTGTAAATAATGAAATTAATGACTACTGAATTCCATCTAGCTGCTTTAGAACAGAGCTGTTCGTTCAGAGTTCGTTAGTGTTATTAGTAACACCTGTGCTTTTCCTGCTATGCCAAGCGAAAATGTCTGCTGTGAAATAGGCCTGTTGCTAAGAGATGAACAAACTTGTTTGGGTCTGATTTGTAACATGAGATCGGTACATACTGTAACAGCCAATGTTCCTCCTACGAATGCAAATTATGTTATGTCAAGATCTGTGATAAAAATCATAATCATTAGAAATGAATCCAAGGACAGAGCAAATGTGACAGATTATTGGAAATACAGTAATAATTAGCGCTATCAATCGATTAAAATATTTAATCGTGATGAATCGCAAAGGGAGATTTGTCAAGTATTTAATACTCTTATCAACATGGGAGTGGGCAAATATGCTGCTTCATGCAAATGTATGTCCATATTTATTATTGGAAATCAATAAACAACACAAAACAATGACAAATATTGATATAAAACCCTCACAGGTACTGCATTTAGCATAAAAAAATATGCTCAAATCATAACATGGCAAACTCAAGCCCAACAGGCAACAACAGATGTCGGTGTGTCAGTGCGCTGACTTGACATATGGTGCCTTCTAAATGAAACTCGTGAACTCGTGTTTAGAACATGGGAAGTCGTGTACACGATATGTTCAAGTGGTTAAGTCATGAGAACACTGCTGCTAAGCAACGGCAATATTAATGTTACTGTCGGCATCTAGAAGCCACAGAGGAAGAGGAAAAAGATGAGGTCTTTGGGAATATCAGCATTTTCCTCAGACATATTATAAAATTGCCAAGAAAAAAAATATACAACTCAAATAACAATATATTAACTTATTATGCACCAAAAAATTAACTTCCATGGGATTTGGCATTTCTCACAACTTCAACAAACACGTCACAACTTTTGAACTCTGAGTTTTCAGAAACTTCCTACGAGGTTGTGAATACCACAAGAAGGGGGCGTTCATATGACCCCATTTGAAGGCATCATATGACTTGCCCCAAACATGTGATTATCATAAAGTGGGTATGTCTGTAAAGGGGAGACTCGTGGGTACCCATAGAACCCATTTTCATTCACCTGTCATAAGGTCAGAGGTCAAGGGACTCCTTTGAAAATGGCCATGCCAGTCTTTCCTCGCCAAAATTTAGTGTAACTTTGGAGTGTTATTTAGCCTCTTTCATGACAAGCTAGTATGATGGTTGAGACCAATGAATTCCTCAAATTGATGCCAGTATCTTCACTCTAGCTGTGAGCCTACTGCAACCTAAAAATCACAAGTTGCATTAATGTGGTAAAGAAATTAGTGGCATTAAAACAAATTTGCGTTAACACTTTAATATCACATTAACTTCGACAGCCCTGATAATAATATAACATATACAATGAGGTGTGGTACACACTCACACTTACTTACTCACAGTGACACATGGCATATTGTTTATAGCAGTATATTATGTACTCTCCAGGACATTTGAAATGAAACAATGACTATGAGGTTAATGTGTTGACTTTGTTGACTTGTGTATTTATATTCATATTTGGTGAAAAGTGTAGAAATAGCAGCGCTTTGTGTCACCACAATGTTAGCACAAAAGTGCACATTGCAGTTTTTATATTTTAAATCCATTGTGCACAGAGCCAACTCAATAAAAAAAATAGGCCACTGTCCAGGTGCTTTGGGACTGCATTGATTTTTTAATGCATATTATTATGACTGTAATATGATGCCAACATAAACAGAACAGAACTCAGTTATGTTGTCTATCTTTAGATGCACTCTGTGGATCATTTTTATCTCACACACCGCTAACCTGCCTCCTCTCTGTCTGTCTGTCTGGTGACCCAGGAGCCCACTCAGGCCTATCCACCTCCAAAGACTGAGACTGCACACGCCTCCCTTCCTTCCAACCCAGAGAAGGAGCCCAAAAAGCTCTCAAACCCCCCCTACTCACCCTCCCTGGCCCTGCTGCGTCTCCTTCAGACGGCTTTCAACAGGCAGACCCCCGTCCTGCAGCCGCCCCAGTCCGCATCCAAGGCCTCCTCCGCCTGGAGGAAGCAGCAGCAGCCGGACCGGAGCCTCTCTTCTCCTGCAACGAGACTCCCCCCTCAGAGGTTATACCAGGCCCTGGACATGATCAACAGGTACCGCGGCCCCGAGGACAGTGTCTACAGTGACTACAGTGACGGCTTCTACAGCACCAAGCCGTACAGGCACAGAGATGACCGGCTGCTGCAGGCGTTGTTTGAGATGATAGATGATGACCGCCAGTGAAGCCCTGGAGGAGACGGGAGGAGGGGAGGGAAGAGGAAAGGAAAGATTAAAGGGGGAAGCAGGGTGATGTGTTGGTTGGGGAGCAGAGGAACAAGGCAAAGAGAAGAGAGAAAGCAGAGGGATGGGACCGGGCGCTGGAGGAAGTGGAGGAGAAGAAATACAGGAAAGAGAACTCTTCCACTCACTTCTGTTTTACCCCCCAAAATGCTGCATATCTGATCTCTTTACCTTCATTTACCAGTCACCATTCATGAATTAATTCTGTCATTAGGGCCTCTCTGCTACAAACTGTACCTCCGTGTAGTGAAAGTAAAAGCATTTAAATCATAAGAAAGGAGGGGGAGGCCTCGTCTCTCTTCTCCTCACTGCCTGCTCAAGCATGCCACCTTTAGAATCTAAGTTTTGTATTAATATCTATATATTATATCTATATATTATACAAAGACAATGATTGTAATATGGTTTTTGAAAACACTTGACATCTGAAAATCTTCACCTTTTCGTTTCTATTCATATCTACATGTTCTACATACTTTCCATACGTTTCACTATTACGGGATTCACTTTAATCACTTTAGAGGACAAGATGATCCTTAAAAAAACTGACATAAAGTCGTGAAATTAGAGTCAGCATACATTCAAAATGAAGCGAAATTTAAAAAATCTATTTGAAATGTTTGAACTGTGTTGACAAAGAATTATTCTCAGGGTGTCAACAAAGCTCAAGAGAGTAACAGAATCATATTCTGGAAGTATTAAGAGAAATATATAAAGAGTGTGAAAGATTATATATACTATAATACAGTTGTACCAATACACTATTAAAGAAGAGAAACCAACCTCTACTCTGGTAACAATTAAAGACAGATGGGAAGTAGCGAAATATTCAAAGTGAAAAAAATTACAGATTAAAGGGATAGTTTGGGTGTTTTGAAGTGGGGTTGCATGAGGTATGTATCCATAATAGGTGTATTACCTATAGTATGTAATGGTCAACGTGCAGGATCACCGACACTGGAGCAAAGCAATACAGTGCTGTGGACGGGGCCGGCAGCAAAACTTATTTTAGCAACCTAAAAGAAAGGCTCACCTCAAAAAATCCATATCCGTTTAAGTGTACACTATATTTAGAATATGTTCAGCGTTTTATCTTGCCGTCAGAAAAGCCCTTTCCTTCTCCTTTACGACGGGGAACTGAACTGAAGGTGAAACTTATCTATGCTCTCGCCAAAGCCAGCAGGCTCAGATGACGCCGTCACAGAATATTCGAAATATAGCGTACACTTAAACGGATATCATATTTTTCAGGTAAGCCTTTCTTTTAGGTGGATAAAATTTGTTTTTCTGCCGTTCCCGTCCACAGTACTATATTGCTTTGCTCCGGTGTCAGTGCTCCTGTTTGCTTCTCCAAACTGGTGGCGTGCCGACCGTCATCTACTGTAGGTAATACACTGACTATGGATAAGTACCTCACACAACCCCACCTCAAAACACCCGAATTATCCCTTTAATCTTCTTCTTGTGCTATTTGTTTAATTTTGTATAAGTACAATGCTGCATTAAATGAAATATTTTTCTAAGGATCCTCATAGTTTATGGAGATAATATATACAGTATCAAACCCTTGAACAGTTTATTTTCTTGTGGCGTAGTTCTCTCAATAACTGCAAAGTTATCATGACTACAAACGAACACTGCCAAAACCTTTGCCGTCAAAAAAGCTTATGTATTTCAGTGAATGTGCAAACATGTTGTTTGTTCATCATCTGTAATATACCAACAAACAGTTCCTTGAATCTTGGACAGATTATTGCATTAATATTCCTTCTCTGGTATTATTTATTTGATATTAATGGACCTATCACACTTCAGAAACTGTGTAGAATAGGGGCTCTGCGCCGCAACCTTCAAGCACATTCATCTTGAACGCCTTAATATACGCTGTAATAAATGTGCACACTCATCTCCACATGGTGTAGATCAATTTACAGATGCTAGTGTAAGTGTTTAGTTATGAATCCTCTATGCAGAGTCTCTATCCTCCAGCTTTGGTACTGCCTGCCCCGCTTCTCTGCCAACAAGGTGACAGGAAGAAGAAGATGTTTTGGGACAACGCTTCACATGCATCCTGTAATTTATCCATTCTTTAGTGTAGCCCGTGCTGTTTTCTCTTTATGTTTTTTCTTTTTCGACTGACGCTTCAGTCCAAAGTTGTTTACACAAACCAATATTATGTTGCAATTTCTGTATGGATGTAAAAAAAATTATAATAATGAGATTTATCGTAATAAACTGCAAAGTGACCTCTGGAGTCTGTTTGAGTCTCTGGCAGCACATCTGGGAGTTGACGGCAGCTGTGGCTATAAAGTAACAACCTGTGGTAGATAAACGAGAATATAAAGGGCTTGGTGAGAAATCCAATTATTTTGAATTATAGTTCTAGTAGTTCTGCTGGACTACAGAGACAACTCAATAAAAAATACACAAGAAACAAAAGGTGCAGATAAATAAGTGAGCAGACTTCCAGCTTCTGTCTGTCCTGAAGCTTAAATGTTTGACTTCTACTTAATGGAATCAAGTGGTGCTGACAGTCCATATCTCTATAACTCACATGTTCAGCCGCGCTAGCAGCATTGATAAATGAATGTTGGTCTAGTTGGTCGGTCCACCACTTTAGTCCAGACTGAAATATCTCAGCAGCTATAGTGGATGGATTGTCAGGACATTTTGTAGATATTCATGTTCAAGATGAATAGAAACAACACGCACACCACTTGCTTTGTCTCCTTTGTGGTACAGGGAATCGATTCCCCTGAATATTCAATTCCAAAAGGCAATTCCCGCACCCACTTATCACCTCTACATTGATTTATTAAAAAAGTGTTTACAATTTTTTTATAAATGTGCAGGAAATGCTTTTTTTCTTTGGAATTAGACATTTATGCTCCCCAGAGGATGAATCCTATAATGACTTTGGTGATCACTTTACTTTTCATCTTCACTGTAGCATCAACAGCAGGTCAAACTTTAATTTGCCAGTACTTTGGTTTATGACCAAATGCATGTGAAACCAACAGCCTACATTCCCATCTGTACCGTAGGTTTAGGGATAAGTCATAATAAGTAACTAATGTTAGCATTCTAACATGATAAGCTAAGATGGTGAAGATATACCTGTGAAACATCAGCATGCTAGCATTGTCATTGTGAGCATGTTATTATGCTGATGTTTGCAGACTCTTGTTTAAATTAAAATAAACTTGTGCATCGTACCCAAGATTGAACATTTTTGGATTTTAACATTTGGCCATATGGCCCATTCTAATGAGACACACTTTAAATCTCTTAAATAATGAAACACAACACTCACAGCAACTCACACACAAGAAGGCGACGTTCCAAATCACATACTTTTTCTTTTAGTTTTAGTACATACTGCAGCTGCCCTTACGAAGTACATACTGTTGCATACAACTGGTACATACTACTTCATCATAACATTGCGCCTGAACTTTGACCCTCTTGCTGGTATGTCCACTGTGCAGAGGATTGTGGGTCAGAATAGCCAGAAAAGCATGATGGCTTACATACTGCAAAATGCGGCCAGATACAGTAGGACATCCTGGTATTTTTGGCAAACTGCGTTTGACATACTATGTATTGGGACACACTGAATCTTTTTCTGGCATCCTAAATAGTATGGCAGTATGGGTATTGGAACGTACAGGAAATGTCATCATATAGAGTTCAGCAACTAGGTGATAAGGATCCCTTTGAGGGCTTTAAATCATCGTCTTTTAATATCCCTTTTAATTATAATGTTCCATAAAATCATATCTTGATAAACAACCTCTTTAATGTATGTTGTCTCTTTATGGTTACTGTTGACGTGCACAGCTTCTTCATTTGTATTTCCTATTGAGTGCCTCCACCTTGTGGACAGAAAGAATACAACATCCTGCTGACGTGAACTGCAGCCTGGTTTAAAACACAGTATTATGTCTGTTTGCCTCCTACTAACTCTGCTCTCTGCAGGATCATGAAACACTTCAGATGTGTGAAGTGGGATTTTCTGTCAGGATCATGAATTTGAGAAGCATTTATTGAGGTTCCCCCGAGAGTTTTTGAGTGACCACCCATTTTCTATCGTCCATCGTCATCCTTGCAACACGAGTGGGAGGAAAGAATGTTAAAATCCACTTCCCTCTTTACTTAATTCTACCGTGTCTTATCCCTCCACTCCTGAGCTCCTCCCATTAGCCCAGATTCCCCACACATCTGGTTGCTTTGGGTTTTCTCCAAAGCTGAAAAACTGCAAAAGCCTAAGGGGGAAAGTGAGGTAGGGGGGCCGAGAGAAAGAAGATATGTGAAGAAAAAGGGAGTGGAAAATGTTATAAAAGCAGTGACAAGACAGAGAAAGAGGGAGCAAGGTAAGAAAATAATCATCATCAGCGGAAAACAGTGAGTTAAACAGCACATTTCCAGGAAGAGAAACAGAGTGAGAGAAAAGCAGAGATTCTTTTTGGCAAAAAATAGTGGCATCAGACAAAGGTTTGTGTGTTTATCCACCAGCAGGTCACAATATGGCGCTGTTCCACTTCTGCAAGACGCCCGCAGGTCAGTACAACCTCAGCCACTGCTCCACCTCTTCTTCTTCTTCACTCTTCACTTGTCATTGATTTGTGACTGCCGTACTTGTACATGCTCAGTTAAAAGCTTTTGAAAGCTCTTCTCAGAGGTTTTTCTATACGTGTAATCTGATCCTGAAAAATAAGTCTTTGATTCGTCCAAGAACTTTTGTGCATTTGTCCCCAAATCTCTTGGCTGGTGAGAGAGCATGCAGGACTCAGGGGACTGCATGTGGAGATAAACATCTACATTCACTCACATGTGCTTCGACTTAAGGTCTATCTAATGCAATGTGTAGCTTTTGGTTCATGATCAATCTCTTTCCTCTTAATCTCTAACAGCCATCAGCCCAGTCTGCCTTCTTACGTGTACAGTTTTAGATGACATAGTTGTGTATGTCCCAGTTGTCACTGCTTGTTCATTTCATATAACTCATGTTTCTTATCTTACCTTTTTACTAAACTTCCTCAAAATCAGAACAGAACTTTCAGCACTGTCTCATTATATCATCTCTTGATCTCATTGTATGTCAATAGTTAACCAAAATCTTTTAAAATCTTTACATTTGAGTAAAATTTAAAGGAACAGTGTGTACCATTTCGGGGGATCTATTAGCAGAAATGGAATATAATATTCATAACTATGTTTCCATTAGTTTCTAATCACCTGATACTAAGAAGCGATGTTTTCTCGTTAGCTTCGCGATTAATCGCAAATTAATCACCCGTTTTTTATCTGTTCAAAATATACCTTAAGGGGAGATTTGCCAAGTATTTAATACTCTTGTCAACATGGGAGTGGAAAAATATGCTTGCTTTATGCAAATGTATGTATATATTTATTATTGGAAATCAATTAACAACACAAAAAAATGACAAATATTGTCTAGAAACCCTCACAGGTACTGCATTTAGCATAGAAATTATGCTCAAATCATAACATGGCAAACTGCAACCCAACAGGCAACAACAGCTGTCAGTGTGTCAGTGTGCTGACTTGACTATGACTTGCCCCAAACTGCATGTGATTATCATAAAGTGGGCATGTCTGTAAAGGGGAGACTCGTGGGTACCCATAGAACCCATTTTCATTCACATATCTTGAGGTCAGAGGTCAAGGGACCCCTTTGAAAATGGCCATGACAGTTTTTCCTCGCCAAAATTTAACACAGCGTAAAGTATCGTAGCATTATTCAGCCTCCTTCACACCACTAGATGCTGCCAAATCCTACACACTGTCCCTTTAAATTTGAGTTAATTATAGTAAAATAATTGCACATATTCATGTTTCATGTTTACATTTTATAGACTACTACCTCATACATTTTAATGCATAATTCACAATATTTAGCCTATATAAATATCAAGTAAGTTATATCATATGTATATACAGCCTCCAGACATTACATAGGCTATAGTACATAGCGTATAAGTATTACATAAAGATTACATTATTTGTGCAGTCACAGGTTGCTACATATTTCTGTATCAGCACATTCTTTTCATTCCTATGAGCTTGGGTCTTTTATACCTGTCAGTGTTTAATGGAACATTTTGTAAGTAAAACATGCTAACTGGAAGAGCACATAGCTTGTACTGGTTTCATTGAATTGCATGTACATGTGTGTGTGTTTGACCTTCAAACAGGACCAATCAGAGTGACCAGAATACAACTGGTCCTGTACTGTTTTCTCCTGTCTCTTATCATATGTAAGTGTGCAGAAGAATTTGTTCTACTCTAACACTTTGTGCCGGGACACTGAATGCACATAGAAAAAAATGTGCTTGAGGCAAAGTAAATGTAAAGTACAACTTTTATTGTTGCATGCTAAGTAGATTCCTGTCTCGTCCTGTTGTCTTGATTGTGATAGATTATTATAAATATGCATCTCCTCTAAATATCAAGTTAAAAAGTACTTTAAATAAGGTTGGTTTTGATCAATTGGATTGAACTTTTTCTCCAGCTTTACAGAAGTGTACGCAGGCTACTTCACAAAAAGTGTCAGAAAAACTAGTTTGGTGTTGAAATAAAAAAGAAAAAAACATGTTTTGCTCCCTCAGACTTCCTCTACGCACATAAAGCCGCTGTCGGCGTGAAGTCACCTCATCCTATCTTTCGTGGTTTGGGAAAGGACAAGGGAAGAGTAATGACAGACATGACGGTCATCAAGTCAACGACACCACAAACTCCTCTGGAGACACCGTGGGGTGCTCCTTTAGTGTGGGGTGACACCCGTAAGTCAGCTGGGCGCAGGGCGAAATTCGCACAAGAGGACATCCGTATCGGTCTGCTGGCCGTCGTGGTGGGAATCTACGCCAAGTTCGTGCAACGTTTCCTCTCTTCAGCTGAAAGCCACTTCCTCCCTGGTGAACAGGTCACCTACTACATCCTCACGGACAATCCCAACTCTCTGTATCCCCCCATCGAGTTGGGGCCTGAGCGACAGCTGAAGGTGATTCCTATCGCAGAGCTGCCTGGTTGGGACAGGTTGGCCCGTCGCCGGATGACCCTGCTCGCCGACGCCATCAGAAACCCGATCAGCAGCGAGGTCGAGTACATCTTCTGCGCTGACATCGATCAGGAGTTTCTGGCCCCCGTGGGGGAGGAAATCCTGGGGGACCTGGTGGCCACGTTGCACCCTGAGCTCTACGGGATGCCGCGAAATACATTTCCTTACGAAGTTGAGGAGGATTCGTCAGCGTGCGTTGAGGAGGACGAGGGAGACTACTACTACACCTCAGAGCTGTACGGAGGGTTGGTTTCTGAGATGAACAGACTGGCTCGAGCCTGTTCTCTGCTCATTCTGGCGGACCAGGCCAACGGGGTGATGGCCAGGGGCCTCGAGGAGAGCTACCTGAACCGCTACCTGATCGATAACAGGCCCACATGTGTGCTTTCACCTGAGTACAGCTGGTGGGACTCGGCCTTGGCTCCAGATGTGCCGGTACAGAGGCTGGTCTCTTTGGGAAGGAAATCTGAGGCTTTAGATAAGCAGTCAAAATAATCAGTGTAAAATAACAACACAGTCTCACGGCAGTTCGTGAAATAGACATGAAATTGAATCTATTTGATTCATGTACATAGACACAAATTTCCCTTTTTTTCGGACGCTCAGCAGGACTTTCATCAACATGTGACGCACATCCCATTTTCCGCTCCAGTCTTTTCAAAATAAAACTACTAGTTAGGTTTAGGAAAAGATCGACTTGGTCAGGTTTAGGCAACAAAACTACTTAGTTAGGTTTAGGAAAGATCGACTTGGTCAGGTTTAGGCAACAAAAGTACTTAGTTAGGTTTAGGAAAGATCGACTTGGTTAGGTTTAGGCAACAAAACTACTTAGTTACGTTTAGGAAAAGATTGTGGTTTGGGTTAAAAGAACACCGGAAGTGTCGTAACTCGAGTACGGAAGTTACATGCCAAATAAATCAACTTTGACTTCACACCGGACACGGACACTGGTCTCCTGGGTGAAAGACCCACCAATCCACCCTGACCTCCTTCCTATGTGGCATTTGCCGCTCTTTATACTTCCGATTCACAATTATGTGGATTACATACAAATTGATTTTGTGCTGACCATCACGAATAAAAATGTGAAATTCATGTCTATGTACACAAATCAATACATTACAATTTTGTGACTATTTCAACAACTGCTGTGCGACTGAAAAATAAAGGGTTCTGCTGGCCGAACCCACTGAAGTATGGATGTAGATCTCACTCCCACATGAAGAACTAGTATTTTTAAGTGTTAAATTTCCTTTTGGAGAAGGAAAAAATAGCAATCAGTGTTATCACAGGACAGGAGATGAAGGGAGAAGACGAAGACAGGGCACATATTCCAATCATCTTTATTCAATTCATAATTTCCGTTTTGTTTTCTGTTCTATTAGCCAATGAATGTAGCCTGGCTGCAATCACACACCGGCAAACTGCAAACCCTGCTCTCAATTAAAGACCCATTTGTGTGAACAGTGTCTCTGCGTGCTATCTCTTCCACAGCAGACAAGAAAAGAAATTGACCTGTCTCTTTAAAACGAAGCACTGTGCTCTCCATTAATGTCAGCCTCGGAGATACTGCTCCAGTGGCTTTGTGGTCAGCAGCGATAAGAGTCAACAGTGTAAGTGCACACTTTCCCCCGCAGTGGCCAATCATTAACTGGAAGAGCTGCTGTTTCAAGGTCTTTAAATACCAGGTGGGGGGAAAAAGGGATACGACGGGATGCTGTTTCTCCAGGTTACAGAAGCTAAAATAGTTTGGAACGTGGTGAAACTGCAGGACGTAATACTGTCATTTTCCATTAAAAACTGTTATATTCCCCCCATTGTTGGAGTAAAAAGGTAAACTCAAATGGCCTGATGTTGGTGGTTGTCTGCCTGTCTCCCACACACACAAACATACTCCCACGTTCACACACTGCTTTTCTGTGCAGTGTTTTAATGGGAGGGTTAAACAGCAGCAGATGGCTTTTTCTCACTGCCAACAGAAATCTGTCCTCGGGGCCAGATCGCCACGTGGAGAGAAGCTGGAGGTAAACTTCAGATAATCCGCTTTGAAACTCATTTTCAGTTATTCTTTTCCACTAAAATCTAAATGTCCACTGCTTGCCACACAGGTGTGTTTATGTGGACTCAGTATTCACATGTCAATTCAGATTATAAATTCTATTAAAATTTGAACTAAACTGCATACTTCTGCAGATCATATTGTGATACGTGCATGTAGTTATATGGAATTAAGGTGTTATGAGATAAAAAGCTACTATATATATATACATATATATATTTATATATACTGTTTATATACGCATATATATAAACTGTTTATACACACATATTTAGAAATTAGGGCTGTCAAAGTTAACATGATAATAATGCGTTAACACAAAGTCATTTTAACGCCACTAATTTCTTTAACAGATTAACGCAATCGATCTTCTGGAGGTTGTGCCGAGCTCAGTTTTAAAGCGTAGAGATACTGACATATGAAACTAGAAAACATAAAGAATCTGTTGGTACCAACCATGTCATACTAGTTTGTTGCGAAGGAGGCTAAATAACCTTCCAAACGCAACATTATTGCGAGGAAAAACTGTCATGGCCATTTTCAAAGGGGTCCCTTGACCTCTGACCTCAAGATATGTGAATGTAAATGGGTTCTATGGGTACCCACGAGTCTCCCCTTTACAGACATGCCCACTTTATGATAATCACATGCAGTTCTGGGGCAAGTCATAGTCAAGTTAACACACTGACACACTGACAGCTGTTGTTGCCTGTTGGACTGGCCATGTTATGATTTGAGCATATTTTTTATGCTAAATGCAGTACCTGTGAGGGATAATATCGGTCATTGTTTTGTGTCGTTAATTGATTTCCAATAATAAATATAAACATACATTTGCATAAAGCAGCATATTTGTCCACTATATAGAGTATTAAATACTTGACAAATCTCCCTTTAAGGTACATTTTGAACAGATAAAAAAAATGTGCGATTAATTTGCGATTAATCGCGATTACATATTTTAATTGATTGACAGCCCTAATAGGAATATTTACCTTTCTGTCTCAACACATCTAATTCCACATAACTATATGCACAAATCACAATATGATCTGCAGATGCACCTAAATATATATTTGCTTTGGTTTTGTTATGAATGCCTCAGTCATCTTTAACCTACATAAAGGCTTTTTGGCTACCTGATCCATGCTGACTACCTCTTTTCATGCCACAATGCAAAGCAGTTTAAAGAATTAATGGTTTAATCCCTGTCATGTGATTTACTGGTGGTCAAGGAGCCTGGCAGCAGGAAGAGGCAGTATAGAAACTTAAAAACCTCCAGGCATGGAAGCTTCTATGATTAGCAAATATTTATACAGATGGGATGATGAAGAGTTAGGGTCCATCATTTTCTTTCTCGAGTATGTTTTTACTGTGCAAACACATTTAGACACACTACAACAGGCTGTTAAAATGCTGGTCTGAGGCCTGTTGTATTTCCCTGGCTTGACCCCGTTGTAAAGCAGTTTTCAGTGAGCTGTCTCTACAGTGATAGTGGTGTTTACACTGTTACACTAAGCGGCATATTAGCCAAAAATACATTAATAAGGTCTTTACTTTGCTACTGGTCAGCAGCACCCTCTATGTCTGTGTGTTAACATAATTGTGACCTCTTCGCTGTGACCCAAAGATGGGCCCCAAGTTGAACTCTTCCTTTGTCCTCTTTAGTCTGTTTTTGTTTTGGGGTTTCATGTGATTGCGTCTGGTATTCGGTGATAATTTAGCATGTCTTTTCTAAACACAATGACAACATTATTTACAGCCCTTGGCCATTTGGTCCCATGCTGACACTGTGACATGTGCTTATACCTAAAGCGACGTTCGCTAATCTACAAAAACATTCAGATGGTGAGTCTTTGCAGTCTTTTATGGGTGATTACGTTAGCGAAGAAGCTTATCACAAATTCTGTTATTTATTAAGTTTGGGTGAGGCTAATGAAACGTTTTGGCTTATGTGCTGCTCTGAATGATACAGCTGGGTGCATTTTTAAAAATACACTGACGAAAGAGGAGGTTTTCTGATTATCCCATACCAGAGCCGGTCCTAGCATATAGGCAGTATAGGCGAAAAGCGAATGCTTTTTATGTACTTATCAGAAATTAACTTAACAAAATTATACTTAAGTATCCTTGGCTTATACTGAAAAGTATACAGAAAAGTGTCAGTATATTTGGCTAAATAAGTTAACTTACAAGCTTACAAGTATAGGTTACACAAGTAAAGGCAAGTAAAAACTTACAAGTATACTTGCAGTATAAAAACTACAACTACTACTACTACACTTTTTAGTTTATGAAAGTACACTTTAAAGAATACTCTCTTTAAAGTGTACTTTCATAAACTAAAAAGTGGGCTACAAGTATATAACTGGTAAACTAACAGTATAATGTACCTATAAGTTCACTTGTAGTATTGTTCATATTATAGTTGCAGCACAAAATACAACTTGGATGTAAACTAGTTGTGTACTCAAGGTTTACAACTCTCTATACTTAAAAGTATACTTTTATAAACTAAAAAATGGATCAATTTAGTCCCAAGAAGTATTGAAGAAGCACTTCAATACTTACAAGTATACTACTAGTACATTGATATTAGTATACTTAATACATAAAGGATTATACTTGAACTTAAGTTTACATCATAAAATAAACTTGAAGTATACTTCTTTTTGTAACGTCAGCTACTCCCACCTTAAATTCATTAGGGAAAGTTGGAAAGATTATTCAGGTGTTTGGGGGAAAACTAAAACGTAATTTAGAGAAATACAGTTTTTCTTTTAAGTGTGATCTGCATATCTTAATCTCAAAGTCATAAAGCTAAGCAGTTTGTATGAACACAATGATTGGTGGTGGAATTGGCTGTGATGCAAGGGTCACATACTAAAATCTTGCCTAAAGGCACCAAATTGTTCAGGGCCGGCTCTCCCTGATACTTTAAACGTTGATGCTGCACTTGCAAGGGAGCACATATTTGTGACTGCACAAACGATCAAGTCAAGGTGAGTCAATTTTTTCCTGAAACTCTCTCTTTCAGTCATTTTAAGTCAATGAACATGGGGACTAATGCACACATATAGAAAAAACATACAATTAATCAATTTACGAGTGTGATTGTGTCCTTTATCTACATCCACCATATACATTCAGGCTTCAGCTCACCTGTCCTGCATGTGTTTGTACTGAGGGAAGAAGCTAAAGAAGCATCTGGATAAAGTCCAACCCAGGATGTTGCTGTGAGGCTAATGAGCCGCTGTGTCACGGCCACGCCTGCTTATTAGTGTCAGCTACAGTTCCCTTACTGTTACGTTAAGCAGCTGGAGACTTTTTGATGATGGTGCAATTACTCAGTCGCAAGTAGGTGTTGATCATTTAATTCCACCTTTACGTTAGTTGTGTGTTAAACTATACACAATAATTAAGCTATACGTTACAACTTTGTAAATGTTTTACATACTGTATTAAGGCAAACTTTAATATTGAATTAGTTCTTCAACTAATGATTATTTTCTCCATTAATCGATTAGTTGTTTGGTCTATAAAATGGTGAAAAATGTCGATCAGTGTTTCCTAAAGCCCAAGATGACGTCCTCAAATGTCTTGTTTTGTCCACAACTCAAAGACATTCAGTTTACTGTCATCAAAGAATGCATATTGCCAAGAAGTGAAAGTCAGTTGGTTGTTCCGTTGCAATATCAGCACCCAGCAGCAGAGCTACGCTTCCGCCATTTTGGACTGAAAGCGACTACCGGACGCCAGTAAAACGTCCGCCTAAAAAGTGCTGTACAAAAGTAAAACTAAATTATTTCTATTCTTCTGTCTACCAAAATGGCCTGTGTTGACCAACAAAATATTTTAAATATAATAAGCATTTTCAGTCCAAAATGGCGGCAGCGGCTGTCAAAAAAACCCACTGGAGTTTCATCTCTTTGCTTCTATACTTTTTGCTGTCATAGAGGAGCAAAGAAACCAGAAAATATTCACATTCAAGAAGCTGGAATCAGAGTATTTTTTACTTTTCTTCTTCTTAAAAAATGACTCAAACCGATTAATTATCAAAATAGTTGGCGACTAATTAATTGATTAATTGTTGCAGCTCTATATTGAACCAATTCAGTTCTCTTGTCAAGCAGATATCCATTATTGGTTTCTTATTTTCTACATTTATCCCACAACTAAATGCAGAGACACTTTAATTAGTTTATCCCAACAGGCTGAGATCAGTTGCGCGGTGTGATGTCAGTGTGGTGTGTTTACTGTGAGCTGCCTCTGAATGACCTGCTTTAAACTTAACATTGAATGTGTTCAGTCTGTATCACTGCGACAACAAGTTTCCTATAGGATGTTTTTAAAACAAACATACTGTATTCAACATAGATAGAAAACTAATACAATAATGATCTCCAATCATTAGCAATATCTGCATTAACCACATCTTGACCCACCTGAACACATAACCAGACAGAGAAAAGACTCTTTAGTTTACCTCTTTAGCAAGAAAGATAAACAGTTTGTATTCATCAGAGCTGCTTTTCATTCATATTAATGAGTAAAAAACATTTAATATTTACACTGATTATAAAGATTTAAGTGGGTGTGCACTACTTGTTAGAGTTTACTTCATTAGCATAGTAAAGGATCACATGGTATGGAGAAAAACAAATGCAAACCCTTTCATCTAGCAGCAGAAAAGGCTGCAACTTTATCACTGTTAACTGATTTCAGGCTCCAGACTCCTGCCCCTAAAACACGTGCCTCTGATTAGCACCAAAAATCGGAGCCTGGCCAAATAATACACCTATCAATGATTAACCTTCTGTTGAAGAATATCCCGGGCATTACACAGACCTGTAATGAAGAGTAATTCAGGGAGTGAAAAAACAGTGAGAGATGAAGAACTGTGCAACATTTCCTCTGTGTTGAACAAAAACACTGAAACAATAAATGTCCACATTTGAAAGATAATTGTCAATCTTCATAGCAAACTGGTAATACAATTAAGTAAGGGCTTCACGGTAGAGTAATCTCCCTGTGTTTAATGTTTAGCCTTAAACAAAGGGTGTGTAATTTTAAAGTATTCTCCCCACTGTACTCTTGAGCTTCCATCAGGTCACACCTTCAGGGCCTCTGCAAACACACAGGAGCTCTAAAAATCAATGAGTCCTGTCCCACCCTAAAGGCTTTATTTAATTGTTTGCACAGCAGGCGACCTGCCAGACAATCCAGAGCACCTCTTGGAGTTAAACAGATCATTAGTGTTTAAAATCTGCATGCATTCAAACCAAGAGAAGGTTAGCAAAGTTGTCGACCCAGTCAGGGTTGTGTTTAGCTATACGGTTGAGTATAGATGAAGGGCACTATCAATGACGTTGTTGTTGTTTCCGATTTTTACATTCTGCACATGTATTTCTCAAACGTGTGTGTGTTTCGTCAGGGGGTTGGGTGGGGTGAACAGCTACGGTAATCTGCTGGATTCACACAGGCCTTTCCCCGCCCTGCCCGAGGCGACTCCACTCCAAAACAGCACTGTCCTAATCACCGGGTCAAGGGGACTTACACTGAGAGATAGCGGAGGTGCAGCTCAGGGAGACACACTTGTGCCCATTGCATATATCATTAAAGGGAACCACATGAAAGATGATTATAGGCCAACATATAGGAGAAGTCGTTCACAAAGTAGTTGGTTATGAAATAGGTTGGCTGCAACAAACGATTATTTTGATTGTCAATTAATCTGTTGATTATTTTCTTGATTAATCGATTAGTTGTTTGGTCTATAAAATGTTGAAAAATGTTGATCAGTGTTTCCCAAAGCCCAAGATGACGTCCTCAAATGTCTTGTTTTGTCCACAACTCAAAGATATTCAGTTTACCGTCATAGAGGAGTAAAGAAACCAGAAAATATTCACATTTAAGAAGCTGAAATCAGAGAATTTTTTACTTTTGACTCAAAAAATGACTCAAAAAATGACTCAAACCTATTAATCGATTATCAAAGTAGTTGGAGATTAATTTAATATTTGACAACTAATTGATTAATCGTTGCAGCTCTACTTTAGAGGTGCTGTTATGTGGATTTTGACACATTCGGACAGAGTGAGTTTAGCAGTTTCATCCCTGTTTTATAAGTCTTTATGCTAAGTAGGGCTGCAGCTAACGATTATTTTCATTGTTGATTATTTTCTTGATTAACCGATTAGTTGTTTGGTCTATAAAATGTCAGAAAATGGTGAAAAATAATGTCTTCAAATGTCTTGTTTTGTCCTAAACTCAAAGATATTCAGTTTACTGTCATAGAAGAGTAAAGAAACCAGAAAATATTCACATTTAAGAAGCTGGAAACAGAGAATTTTTTACTTTTTTTCTTAAAAATTACTCAAACCGATTATCAAAATAGTTGGTGATTGATTTAATAGTTGACAACTAATGATTAATCGTTGCAGCTCTACTGCCATATTATGAGAATTTATGAAGATTTTTTTTTCCATATATACCCTTGTTAAATTGCATTGAACTTAGTGGTAATGTAGAGTGTGATGTAAAAGCAAAACTATTATCAATTTAGACGACGTAATAGAGCCAATGGGATTTTTACATTGGGTTTTGGATTATTGCAGAAAATAAGCTCTGTGACAAACACACGTTTATGATTCAGCAAGATAATCCTCACAAATGGTTAAATAACGCTACAAACTTATGCTAAATTTTGGCAAGGAAAAACTGTCATGGCCATTTTTCAAAGCAGTCCCTTGACCTCTGACCTCAAGATGTGTGAATGTAAATTGGTTTGATGGGTACCCACGAGTCTCCCCTTTACAGACATGCCAACTTTTTGATAATCACGGGCAGTTTTGGGACAAGTCATAGTCAAGTCAGCTCACTGACACACTGACAGCTGCTGGGCTGCAGTTTGCCATGTTATGATTTGAGCATATTGTTTATGCTAAATGCAGTACCTGTGAGGGATAAAACCTCCCTTTAAGGTAAATTTTGAACAGATAAAAAAATGTGCGATTAATTTGCAATTAATTTGCGATTAACTATGGACAGCCGTAGAATGCATATAAGCCAATATAGGTAAAGTAGTTCAAAATATGATATGATAGATTTAGATTAAGAGGATATTTATTATAATACCTGCTAGACTGTATTTGAACCAAACAGAGTTCACACTGAAGACTACAAAAGCTACAGTTTCAGTAGCAGGCTAGAATTAGTTCTAGCATGTCAGCAAAAACCACTGCAGGCAGAGGCAGTTTGGCTAAGAGGTAACTACATGTGTGTGTGTGTGTGTGTTTGAGAGAGAGAGAGCGGTTATGTTCTCACAGAGAAAGAGAAACCGGTTATGTTATGTTTCCTGTAATAAGTCTTTAAAAGATCCAATATGAAAACATGCAGTCATAGTCCTGTAAATGGATTACAAAACCAAGTTGTAGGCCTATAAGTAAATCACGGTACACTTCTTATGCAAAATATCTTCTAAAGCAAGTGGTGGAGTAAGATTAAAAAACTTAAAAGTAGCAATACCAGTGTAGAAATACTCGTTTGCATGTGAAAGTATAACGTAACATACACTAGAAATGCTAAAGTACAAGTACCCCTAGGTTGTAGGCTACCCTTACGAAAAAGTAGAATACTTCAAGTTTATTTAATCAAGTAAACTGAAGTAAAGTTCAAGTATATTTCCCAAGTATACTTTATGTAGTAAGTAAATCAACTAGTAGTATACTTGTAAGTGTACTACTTCAATACTTCTTGGGACTAAATTGGCCCACTTTTTAGTTTATAAAAGTATACTTTTAAGTGTACTTTAAGTGTAAGAATAGTAATCGTTGACAACACAACTAGTTGACATCCAAGATGTACTGTATTTTCCACTGCAACTATGCTATGAAGTGAACTATACTATAAGTGAACTTATAGCTATACTGTTAGTTTACTAGTCATATACTTGTAGCCCACTTTTTAGTTTATGAAAGTACACTTTAAAGTATACTCTCAGTAAAGTACTAGTTTAATAGTAAATGCAAAAACATAAAAAAATTCTTGATGAATTGAAGTATATTCATATCACACTTTAATAGGCGACTCTATCAAAAAGTAAGCACAACTACAAGCCAAGTATACCTTTCTGTAGAAATATAAGGCAAGAATACTTAATTATACTTTTGTTAAGTATATCACGATCAAAAGATTAAGTACAAGTATGGCGTATAAGCCAAGTATACTTACACTTTTCTGTATACTTGTCAGTATGAGTCAAGTATACTTAGACTTTGCTGTATACTTGTCAGTATGAGCCAAGTACAGACTTATTTGTATACTTGTCAGTATGAGCCAAGTATACTTAGACTTTTCTGTATACTTGTCAGTACGAGCTAAGTATACTTATGTATACATTTGTTAAGTATATCTCTGATAAGTACATAAAAAGTAAACTGAAAGTCTCTTATTTTAAGTTTAAAATAAGTATACTAATAGCACACTTGAATAAACTTCTTTTTGGTAAGGGAAAACATACGTTTATAAATTCAAATAGGCTACTCTATCAAAAAGTAAGCATAAGCCAAGTATACTTAGACTTTTCTGCATACTTGTCAATATATGCCAAGTTTACTTAGACTTTTATGTATACTTGTCAAGTTTACTTAGACTTTTCTGTATACTTGTCAGTATAAGCCAAGTTTACTTGGACTTTTCTGTATACTTGTCAGTATGAGCCAAGTATAGACTTATCTGTATACGTGTCAAGTTTACTTAGACTTTTCTGTATACTTGTCAGTATAAGCCAAGTTTACTTGGACTTTTCTATATACTTGTCAGTATGAGCCAAGTAAAGACTTTTCTGTATACTTGTCAAGTTTACTTAGACTTTTCTGTATACTTGTCAGTATAAACCAAGTTTACTTAGACTTTTCTGTATACTTGTCAGTATAAACCAAGTATACTTAGACTTTTCTGTATCTCTAAACATATACTTATGTAAACTTTTGTTAAGTATATCTCTGAAAAGTGTACATAAAAAGTAAACTGAAAGTATACTCTTTTCAGTTTAAAAGAAGTATACACTTGAACAAACTTCTTTTTGGTAAGGGTACTCGTTCATAATTACTTTCCACCACAGTCTAAAGCACAATAATACTATACCTACTGTAAATTGTCACTGTGGTTTGGAAAGTGTAAAACTAAACTAACAAGCTAGCAGCAGCAAGTCAGGACCAATCCAGTGCTGTAGGCAGCAGCAGCTGTAGTCCCGAGAGAGAGAGAGCGAGAGCGAGAGCGAGAGAGAGAGCGAGCACAGTCTGGAGCCCTGCCTGCTGCTTGGTGCTGCTGCTAAATGCTCCAGCAGCCTCAAAGGGACGATGGTGGAGGGCTGGTAAAGATGGCGGCGCTCTCCGAGGATGGGAGGTACGGATTAAATTGTGGCCAACAGAGCGCTGATAGAGTCACCGTGTTACACGTCAAATTGACCGATACAGCGCTGAAAGCCATAGAGAGCCACCAAAATTGTAAGGTGAGTTAAAACCGTCTATTTCAGGTTAAATAAACAACGCAAAGCCAGAAGGAACCAGTCTGGCTGACACAGCTCGTCTCAGCTGTGGAAGTCTGAACTGCCACGCACAGCTAACGCTACAAAGTTAGCTAAGCTGTTGACAGAGCCACTTTTTTGCTTGTTTTTTTGACTATATTAGACGTGTGTTATTAAATTAAACAACTCAAGAATGTAAACAACACCTTGGTGTTATAATCTGGCCAGTTTTTACGAACTGACATATTTAATTTAACCTATAAAACCTGTTGGTAAAGTTAGACACTCTTGATTAGCCACTGTTAGCTTCCTAAGCTAACTCAGTGTGTCCATTTTTTTTTTCAAGCCAAACTAACCATACCTCATTAGGAAAGTGATGATTTTTATATTGATTAATACACTATTCGCCAGGTAAGTTTCTTAATTTGACAGTTTAACGTAAAGAATTAGTTAACTAGCATGAAATTTAATTCGGCTTGGTTGTAAATGTTATTTGACAGGGTTAAATTAAAATTAAAGCTAATGTAACTTGATAACTAACCATACCACATTAGGAAAGTGATGATTTTTATATTGACTTACACACTATTCGCCAGGTAAGTTTCATAAACTGTCAGTTTAATGTAAAAGCTTAGTTAACTAACATGAACTTTAATTCGGCTTGGTTTTAAACGTTATTTGACAGGGTTAAATACTCTTAAATTAAGGTTAATGTAACTTGATAACTAACCATACCTCATTAGGAAAGTGGTGATTTTTATATTGACTTACACACTATTCGCCAGGTAAGTTTCATAAACTGACAGTTTAATGTAAAAGCTTAGTTAACTAGCATGAACTTTAATTCGGCTTGGTTGTAAACGTTATTTGACAGGGTTAAATATAATAAATTAAGGCTAATGTGACTTGATAACAAGTTATTGCTGCATGCATGTCAGCTTTACCATATGGTTACAAGTTTTAAGCTAGTTAGTTGGTTGGAAAACGTCACATCCCACCCTGTGTGCAGTGGTATGAAGCTCACAGCTCAGGCTCAACCCTTTTACAGCTAATTAACTTAATTATGAAATGTTGCAGTCAAACCAGCTGCCACACTGTAGCTACAAGTATTATATAATGTTATTATTAAGTAACCAGTGCTACAAAGGCTTACACTGGACAAATATTTAATCTGGGCTTGCTTGCCAAATTGTTGAAATTGTTTTTGCATACTGCCATTTTACTTCAAGCTGCATGAGAGCAAGTACTGTCTGTCTGACATCAACAAAACCTAAAATATAATAGGATAATTGCTATAAAGGTAATTTTATTCAATTTATTCGTGCACTTTCTAGCTCTCCACAAACTGCATTTTGACAGCTTTTTGCTAATAGGTCACTGCATACCTGTGCAGATTAAATATAACTTGGTAATCTTGAACTGTACAAATAGAGTAATCTTGTTGAGGTGCTACACAGGTGAACTAATCTGGACCTCTGCAGTCTAGGGTTGCGGAGGAGGCCCGAAGCCAAGTTACCTGACCTTAAGTCTGCCAACAACAACGCTGTTATATGACACACTGACAGGGCCTGCTATGGGGCTGATGCACCGTAGCTTAGCGTGGGGCTGTAGTGTTCAGAGGTCTCTGTGACGGCTTTTTATGGCACATGGTGTGTGTCTATATGTATGCCACATATGTGAAACCTATGCCCACTCTCAGCCCCATTGCAGTGAATTGAAATGTGGATCAATAGCACAATTTCAAGTGATTATTTTAGTTAGTGACAACTGGCCAACACTAAGTTGAAGGAATTCTTTTGTGACAGCCCATGCTACGACCTTATTGGATGTGGTAATGTTGGTCCGTGCGCTGCATTGAACGGCAGCCTGCCATCTCTTGCTGACTGAGCAGCCAAAAACTGCCTGCTTTTTGTTTCTCTCTCCCCTCTCAGTAATGTGTGCTGTAGCTCAACCAGTCATCGAACTATGGAAGCTGGCTATCTTTGTCTTTCTGTGGTGATGTGAAATGTGATCAGAACAGTGCGAGTGTATGGATACTAGTGGGGGAGGGAGTCAGTCAGTGGCTTGAGAGTAGCTTAGCTTAAACAACCATGACACGCTTCTTTCAGTCTGAAAAAAAGTATCCAAGATTATCTGCGTCTTGTTCCATGTATGAGTAAGCAAGGATATTTTAATGTCCAAGAATGCAGCTGTTGTTAATAAAAATGCACATTCCTCTCAAACCAATTGATGCAACATTTCAGAAGTCTATGATCGAACCAACTGGTTCCTCAGCTGTGTGAAGAAGCACCAGAGCAGCCGCTGCATATTTGTGGCTGTCACCTCCGTTTCAAGTGTCCGCCGACGCAAACCTACACAAAACAAAGACATTTCAGAAATACCTTCATCAAAAATAATTGCCATATGTGAATATTGTCCAAGTTACACTTCTTGTGTTAAGATAAAAGCGAACAATTTTACTTACCACCTACCTCTTAACCACTTAAAAAGAAGATACAGGTAAAGTTGACCCGCATGGTTTCTCTGTAGGGACCAAGCCGAATGTTGGCTGCCCAGTGGACTGTCATCAGGTATTTGTGACTGACAATTACGCATTGTTTCTGCAGCCAGACCACTAGTGCCAGAGGATCAACAGAAAAAAAACTGCAACTATTTTGCTAATTGACTTTGGCATTTTTCAAGCAAAAATGCCAAACATTCCCTTGCTCAAGCCAAGCAAATGTGTTGTGATTGTAAACTAAATATATAAAGGTTTTAGACTGACAAAACAAACAATTGTCTTCACCATGGGTTTAGAAAATTGTCATGGTCATTTTTATTTACTATTTCTGACATTTTATTGACCAAACATTTTGCGAAACCTGGGCTTTGGGTATCGATACCGAGTACCGATCCGATACCAGTCTGGATCATTCTTTTATGTGTAAGGCAACATCAGGCTTGACTTAAACAATGCTTTCCTAACTTTATAAAACAAAATGTGATCAATAAATACATATATATAAATGTATTTAATTGTTCTTTATTATTAAATAATAAATCGTACACCAGCAATTGGGTAAAAAAAAATCTTCAAAATTAACAGGAATTACAATTCAAGTGTGAACCTTTTTATTGCAGCAACAAATTAGTCAAAACTTAAACAGGAATTTTAAATTACAGTATATAATCTGCATAGTATACAAACATAAAATTGAATAGATTGGCCCCATTGTCACCGATATCCGATCTAGTATCTGTATCGGTGCATCCCTACCAAAATGTATCCATTAATTGATAAAACGATCTGCAGATTAAGGGTTATGAATGATGAAAATAACAGTTAGTTGCATCCCTGCATCAGACATATTCTCAATTCATATTATTAACACGCTGTTGTGAGAAATTGTCGCCCTGCAATGCTGGCTCTTCATGTTTTCTCCTTTTTGTATTATGAATACAGATTATTCTCTCTAACACATGCACAGGAGGCATGCCAGTCAGTCATCACCTAGCTGTCGGCTGTTGTCTTTACATTAACATTTAATAGAAGATATATTGGCAGAGGTTTGAAGTATGCTCGGTGTGACAGGACCCCAAGGCTCTGCTGTGTTCTGCAGTGTCAGTCAAATAGTGTGGCACGTTCTGCAGGTTCCAGACCAGGATTTTCTTAATGTAGCTTTTCTTTACTTACCCAACTGGTATCGCTCTCTCAATAGTCTTTTACATTTCCCAAAGTGTTTGTACTGTAAAGGTTAAACTGTTGTTTCTTTTCACTTCCAGAATGTACCTTCTACGCGGCCATCAATACAATTCAAGGGACTCCAAGGGGTAAGTACTTTTTTTCGCCTTATTAAGACAGGGGTCAGATGAGTGATCGCATCACAAATTGTGATTTCAGGTTGTTTGCAGCGAGTTCAATTTTGCATTCATTAATGAAAAGTTATTTATATAGTAATTTATTAATTCCTTCATTTACTGTTTTTGCTTGCATGTGCCGAGTTTTATTCATTGAGACTGACCCCACACGAGTGTCGAGCTGCACAATTAATTGAATATTAATCACGATTTTGGCTTTCCACAATTAAATGAAAATGATCGACTATTGACGTTTAAAATGCTCCGCTCATAGAAAACTCCGCTGCATATCAAATCAAGCGCTTCCTAAACTAACAGCCAGCCACCAGGGGGCGAGCCAGATGTTTTGACTTTACTGTTGGGGAGTCATCATGCCGCGGCACGCACCCTTTGAAAAACTCCTGAATGTAGCGGCTGCAGTCCAGAGTAGAAGAGTTATGAACTGTATATTACTCGTTTTGCCCATCGAAACGGAAATGCACTGAATTCAGGTGAAGAAGAACTTTATTTTAAGTCTTATTTTGATGCAAAGATTTGTTAATTAGCAGGAATGCAGCACAACAGAGAAGTGAAAGCAGTCTGTTTATTTAAATGTGAAAGTGCAATAAAAATATTTTGTCCCCAAAATCTATGAATAATTGTCATAAATAATCGTGATCTCAATAATGTTTAAAAATAATCATGATTAAAAGTTTGCCATAATCGTGCAGCCTTGCAGGAGTTTATTAGAACCAATAAAACCACTGACTCGTTCTGACTTGTTCAAGTTATAGCTAGTTCACACTACACAGCTTCAGCCCTGATTTTCCGGTCCCCGACAGTTTTTAGAGCTCCGTGAGAAAAGCAACCCGAGAGGCTCGCCGATGCCTCGTAGACACATTCCAGATATCTAGCATGCTAAATATCTGGACCTGTTGGGGACTCCGGCTATAGCCAGTGAGAGTGCAAGACACAGGTTGAGGGGAAACCTGGAGGTGGAGGTGTTGCCTGTAACAATAGGAACTTATGTATGTGTTGCATTTGCAACACAGAGCAAAGTTGTTGTTGCACCTAGAGGAATAAATAGTAAAAAAGAGTGTGGAAACAGGCTATTTTCTAAACACGTGCCAACAACAACATCAGGAATGTGTTTCACGTATGGTATTGCGTCATTTACCATGAATTTCTTGCGTGTGTTTTCGTGACAAAATGTAGTTTGGAGACCTCATCGGGGATTCCTCCTGGTGAAAGATCTTGTAGTGTGTTAGTAGTAGTACTGTACACAGTATTTCAATGCACATGTAGTAGAGTTTTAAAGCTAGTTTTAATTCATTTAGCTTTGGTAATTTAAGATGTGTCCTCTGTTTTGCTCCGCTTGTAGTCCACGATGCACATGACTCACATACAGCCTCCCCTTAGCTGCTGAGACCTCCGAGACCTTTCTGTCTCATGCTAGCTCCCATGTTTACACATCAAACCCCATAGCTTAGAACTAGACCCTGCCTCTCTACATACACTGAACTGTAAGGTGAAAATGCCGGCAAGATTTGTAGGTGGTTTGCCATATGCTAGTAACTACGTGTATTTGTCCATCTCGCCTCAATTCATTCTTTTGTTATTCTCCCTTTTTGTGTGAATTTTTACAGCGCATTAAAATTCCCAAGACCGATTCCTCCTCAGACACCTTCAACAATTTTGAATTCTACCTGTCTAACGTGGGCAAGGACAACCCTCAGGGAAGCTTTGAGTGCATCCATCAGTATGTGTCAAGGTAATGGTAATCACTGGTCAGCTGAATCAACTGTTGCTGTCTTACCACACATTGCTAGAAGGTAATCCCTCTCTGCCTCGCATTTCCCTCTTTGTCTCCAGCTCAGGGGCCTCACACCTGGCATTGTTGGCGACTGTACAGGACAAGGTCACAGTGTGTGCCACCAATGACTCCTACCAGGTGACCCGGGAACGCATGACTCAGGCCGCGGAGGACACGCGTGAACGTGGGACCAAAGTCATCAAGCCTGGGGGCCGGTTCAGAGGTAAGGCCCTCACTACAATCTGCCATGTGTCACAGTCAGATGCCAGGTTGGATCCGCCGGACACCAGCACAGCTTCACGTCCTATCAACACCTCTCCTCTCTTTTCAAACTTGGCCCCTTTTTGAGGGACTGAATAGGTGAAAGCTGACCCCATTCAAAGCCATTATTGCGACTGACTAAGCCATTTTTGCCGTCTCAGTCTTTTCCAGATTAGCAGTCTGACTGATAAGGGCTAAAGGTTGCTGGTGAAGCTATTTCTGTTTTATTGACACATAGCCTGCCAAAATTTTACTGAAAGTATCACAGTACAGGCACTAAGCGCTGCTTGTGTTTAGCACCTATCATCTACTACTAAGTAGGACTTACTTTTCATGTTTCCCTTACACTTGATGAGCGTAAACACACACAGTTTCCTGTCCAATGTGCTACCCAGTACCTGGATGTCAGTCACACAAGCAGAACAGAAAAAGTAATCTTTTATAATCTAATTTAGCTTGTCACTCTCTCCAGCTTCATTCGTATGTCTTATCCAACCCCGAGCAGGTAGGGCAAGGGATCTGCAACAAAACAACCTGCCAATGTAACATCTTGTGCCAAATGTGTTCCCTTTCCTGCCTTATTATCAGCATCTGTTTTTTAGTCGTAGCAGAAACTTGTTGTACAAACTCCGTATTACAAGACAAATACAGGCTCAAGGCACGGACAAACTTAACCAACTGTCAGACAGGAAAAACGAGCCCACACATAACTCACCGGGTGTATACACCTGCTCACAATGAATGGCCGTGTTACTTTCAGTTTCAGACCAAGAGAATATGATAAAGATGAACGAAAAAATGAGCATGCCAGTAAAGGAAACCACAAAGGAAGAGTAGCGTCACCCAATCTCTTATCATGTGGAAATGGTTTGGCTTTCAAAGGTCTTAACAAACCACAGAGCAACACTGGATGCAAAATATTTTGATGGTCTGTCAGTCACTACTAGGGATGCATATAACATGTAATAAGTTAATAGGTTACTGTTAGTTAAAACAGATTGGAATTTTAGAGTACCAATAAAAATGGGGTACTTGTCCAGCCTCATGGCTCAATGCAAAATGCATTAAACCAAACTATGTACCACTTTGTTGTTTGTCTCTTCTGGCTGGTTTGAAAACAACACCTCAAAGGATTTAGCTTAGTTCTTTGTTGTTTTTTTAAATCTAAATGTCTATTAAGCAGTATAACAGTAGTAGCCTAAATGTAACCCTATATACAGTATATACGTATATACAGAGTCGAGAAGAAGGTTTTAGGGGAAATTCTTATGTGAATGAAAAGAAAACACTTCTTCAGTCTGGCTACAAACATGGACAGATGCACTGCCTACACACATTGTACCATTTTAATTTTGCTTGGCGGTTTGAATATGGAAGTGATTCAGACACCCGGATAAAAATCTAATCTCCGTTAAAGAGCTCCACTTGATGGACATCATACAAAACCTAAGTATTACAGTTTGTGTCTCTCTGGAGCTGATTACAAATTGATATAAAATTGTAGTTCCTGAGGCTTATTTCCTATCTCCCAAAAGTTGCTGCTCCTGAGGTTGTATGTTTCAAAAATATCTCAAAAAGCAAGATTATGAGAGAAAATATGAGTGAGAAAATGTAAGATGTGAAATTTAACTTTATTTGGGTACGCACTGAAGTAGAAAACAAATGCTCATCAGATCCTCTCTCCTTTGGATGAGTGTGACGGGTGTCTCCATCTATCCTTCTTCTTCTAATGTCCTTAATATCCTATGTGATATTGTCAACATAATTATTATGATTAAAATATATGATTTAAGCATTCTGTTTAAGATTTCATTTATGAACAATACTACTTCTATATACTCCATCTGATGGCTCTATTGACATTTATTTATGTATTTGCTTGAGTGCTGGGATGACCTGTACTCTTAACAGGCACTTGGGCTCAGGCAGACATTTATCAAGTTTGAATAGTCAAAACTAGTTTGTTAGATTTAAGCCTTTGTCAAAGATTTCCTTCTCTAAACCAGAATCAAAAGTTTCAAAAGTGAGTTAAAACCTCCTCAGGCCTGTTTTTCTGGACCCAGGGGGAAACTTTGCATATACTGGCCCAGATAGAAACCGGGAAACGAGAGGAGCAGCAGAGAGAAGGGGTGGGACAGGAGCTCGTAGCAGCTGGTTTGGAGTGAGCACCCTATTTATTAATGCAAAAGGGGCCTTTAGCGTGTTGCTTTCACAGGCTGTTAATTTCAGGCAACAGCCTGTAACTTGTAGTTTTTTATCTCTATCTTTGTAGCCTGTATCTTTTAATGAGAGCTGCACATCTATAATTTCGAAATCAGTGGCATTTAATGTTCTATGTTACTATACTCTTGTTCTACGTTCTCTGTGTAGAGACAGCTGCAGGTGAAATGCTTAACAAAGTTTCCTCCTAGAAATAATAAATCTGTCAATAGACAACAAGCTTACGCTTCCTCACATTGCTCCTCGTCCATGCTATTTCACTGTGGGGGGTTCCTTTCTCTACCTCTCTTTAACCGTAATCTCTTAAAGAGCTTTAGTATTTCAAAACGGCCATGAAGCAGTATAGGGAAATGTGCAGTAACCCTGACTAAGCACATGGCTCAGCACCTCAGAACAGAGGTATCTTTGGTTTTAATCACCTGGACTGATTGATGTAAATCAGTTTTCTGAACTAGTCTTAGGCTACATCCACACTAATACGTTTTCACTTTTAAAACTTTTGCTATGTTTACGCCTAGCGTCCACACTGCTCCGGCGTTCTCGAACACCTAAAACGGAGATTTTTGACACCGCTGCTGACCCTGTTTTAATTTGAAAACTCCAGGATTGTGTTTTAGTCTGGAGAAACGGAGACTTTTGAAAACTGTCTGTGCATTCGAATGCCCATACTATCATACTATTTAGTATGCCAGAAAAAGATTTAGTATGTCCCAATACATAGTATGTCAAAGGCAGTATGCCAAAAATACCAGGATGTCCTCCTACGTCCGGTCACATTTTGCAGTATGCAAGCCAGTATGCTTTTCTGACTATTCCGACCCACAATCCTCAGCGCAGCGGGGTATGAGCAAGAGAGTCAGAGTTTAAGGCACGATGTTATGACGAAGTAGTATGTCCCAGTTGTATGCATACTGCATGCAACAGTACGTACTTTGTAAGGGCAGCTGCAGTATGTACTAAAGTAAAAAATAAAAAGTATGCGATTTGGAACGTAGCCAATGACGCAGACACCCACGTTCCCACGTTACGTGACCTTTTTCCGGAAGAAAAAAAGCAACTTCAGCCTGGACTACCAGGGGTTAATTCAACATGGATGACAAAGTGCAGGCGTTGCCAACCTTGTTGTTTATGCTGGCAGCTGTTTTTTTTCCGTTCTTCCTGCTTTAGCGGTGGCTTCTTTTCTTGTGACTGACTCTCTGCTGGTAATTGGCACCAACAACTTGGACTTCCTTCTTTTCTTCCTTCAAAAACTGAAAAAGAAATGCAATGGTTATTGGCACCACAGAAGCAGGCAGTTTCGGCCAGAAATGACATACGAGGAGCCACTCATAATTTCACATTGTATAACCTTTAGATCCGGTGCCCAAGGTTCATTGGAAATTAGGTTTCACTTGGCCATTTCAGCTAATATCAAATATTCCTGGTATGTTTCATTCCCTCCCGTTTTAGTGAAACAATCCTATCTCATTGGCTTCTTTTCAAGTATGCAGTGTTTGTGGCCATCTGGAACTAATGGCAAAATGGCTCTATTTTAAGGTTAGTGCTAAAGTTGATGAGTGGAATCAAACTCCACATGTCCTTAAGCTCCTGGTGGTGATCCTTGTAGGCACGTGAGACTGGCTTCAGTAAGTGAGTTGAAGATAATAGGCAGGAATGTCGTTGAGCAAATTTGTGACAACATGAAATTGTATGATGATGGACTTCCCTGCAGACAAGAAGACGTTTAACATTATCTTTACTTTCTGTCTCTAGGCAAGCAAGTCCATATGCGTAAGCCGGCGCTATCAGCCCCAGACGTGGTCCCAGAGCGCAAGCGCTCCACACCCATCAACCCAGCCAACACTATTCGCAAGTGCCTTTCCAATAACCCCGTGTCCCAGCGGCCGTTCCGGGACCGCCTCATCCACCTGCTGGCGCTCAGGTCCTACAAGAAGCTGGAAGTGCTCGCCCGTTTGCAGCGGGACGGGATCAACCAGAAGGACCGAACCTCGTTGGGGACCACCCTGCAACAGGTACTGTAAGGTCCGTTTTTGTGGCTTTTTTTAATGCCATAGTATTAGGGTCTGTCCTCGACTAAAGAAATTCTTAGGCAACTAACACTGGTACGATTTTGTAGACTAATTGATAGGGATGTAAGAAAAAATCGAATATTGCGATATTATGTTTTGCGATACTATATTGCTTTTTAATTAATAGTTTACAGTTTAGTCAATACTTTATTTCATTTGCAAAGACATGCGCCCTCTCAGTGTATGCGCCTTCTCAAAGTAGAGCCATGATGTTGGATTTTACAGGGACTGATAAATGCAAATGCAGATCTCACTGTTCTGATTGTTTAAAAAAAGTAAAACATTTTTACTCAGGTTTTCTGCATATGGTTGTGTGTCTTTATATTATGACAGTTTTCCTAAAATTAGATAAAATATATCGCCTTACTCACAGTATTGCAATATATTGCAATTTATTACATGGCTGTGTTGAATACTCGATTCTGATTGGTCAATCACGGCGGTCTGTAATTTCTGTATAATAGACCGTTGCTATGTATAGTAGACCGTTGCTACGGGCACAGCTCTGATGTCAGACTCTGGCGGACCGTTTTTGTGTCAAAATATTGATAAGTTGCCGTGTAATAAGCGGGATAATGTAATATAACGGGGTTATTGGAAAGAATCCCCTTCAGGGCGATGAGAGACCCTTCCCCTTCGCGTCGGGGTCCAGTCCTGTCGGGGAATCTTTCACAACAATGACCGGCTCACTGTACATTATCCCTTACATATTGAATCGTAACCCCTGTATCATGATGCGTATTGTATCGCCAGATTCTTGCCAATACACAGCCCTGCTAATCGATTAATTAATTGAATTGAATCACACAAAAGCACCTCTTTAAATCTTGTGTTTACCAGAGATTTGCTCATAAGTTTCTTGGAAACATTCAGCATGAAAAAAGCCTTAAAAAATTAATCGACTCAAGAAATCTTAGTCGACAAAGACCAAAACTACAGATTAGTCACTAACTCGACTAAGAGGTAGCAGCCATAAATATGCCTCGTCAGTATTGAGAGTGCAACTTAAAATGTATGTAAAATGTTAAAGTAATAACTTCTGTTTTTACAAAAGCTGATATTTAGGTATTTCACATGTTCTTTAAGTGTCCAATTTGATTCCAAAGATCCCCTTACCCTTAAACATGAGATTGAGGTACACAAATCTGTCTGAGGAAATCCGGTTCACAGTATAAAGGCTTCATTCACTTTGACAAGAAACAAACCACTTAATCGTTAAACATTATTTGCATGCACAGATGTTAGGCCAACACAGGAAATGTGAAGTTTCTGTACATGTATACTTTTAAACTGTGTGTGTGTGTGTGTGTGTGTACTAAACAGGTGGCAAACCTGAACCCCAAAGACAACACGTATTCATTGAAGGACTTTATTTATCGTGACGTCCAGCGAGACTGGCCTGGCTACTCTGAAGACGACAAGTCACAGGTCGACCGGATCGTGGTTCGGTACAGAAATGGCCTGTTGAGCCTTTTATTTTCCCTTTGAGCTTAAATACATACTTGGTTGAGCTAATAAAGCATTTGCATTGTATGGTGTGTAACTACACTTAAGTGTAAGTACTAGTTTGAAGTGGTAGCCTACCCCCTGAGGGATGAAAGTGGCTGTTCATTCAACTGTACCGACAAAAGAGACAACTGTAATTCTAGTTACTGTGGATCCCAATTCATTTTTTAATGAATTACATGAAGCACATTGTAATTGACATGAATTCATGTCAGCTGTTGTACTCTGTGAAGGACAAAACTAGCAACTTTTAACTGCCACCTTTCAATCCTTCAGATTATGTTAAAGGAATAGTTCAGCATTTTTAAAGTATATCATGTACTGTAGTACACAAGTAGGTTTTATTTCTACAGTGATAAATCACATACCTTATGTTAGACATGAGACATGGTGGAAAAAATAACACACAACTCTGCAGTTTAATGCAGTCATGGTGTTAGGTGTTCATGTTATTTAGCCTACCCTATATACTGTAAATACAGGGGGAAGGATAAGATGGGTTATAGATAGATATCTGAGATTTGAATTGTTGCATTAGTAATGACAGAGCAGTTGGAACGTTTTTACAGATTTTGTGATGATTTATTGTGAAGGATTGTAAGCTGTCCAAGTTAAAAATGTCCTGCGGACTTTTGTTGTAAACAGTCAAAAGTTATGTTAACATTTACTCACCAACCCACATTATGTGTATCCTTAAGGCCTGACAAACATGTTTAATCTCCTTACTCACGATGAAACCTTTGCAAAGCAGATTCTTTTAAACATTTTAAATTGTTTACATCAATACACCGTCACTGACGCCACTCTTTCCTTTCTTCAACAGCAAGTTAGGTCTTCCTACTGAGACACTCTCATCAAGCAGTCCTCCCAAAGACAGCGTCCCCACATCCCCCCAGGTATCTGAGCAAATACACACTAATGCATGCACCCCCACTGTGACAATTATTCAGCTAAATTCTGTGTGTTTTTCTTCCAGAAACGCCAGCCAGACTTCGACTTCATTGATCCATTGGCACCCAAAAAAGCCCGCATCTCCCACCTCAGCAGTCGAGGGACAGCCTCATCTTCATCGTCCTCCTCTGACCGCCGCGAGGACGAGGGCAGCCCCAGCTCTAAACGCTCGTCCCTACCCGCCAACGTCACCTCGGGCCCTCCCACCCATCTCCCCATCCCGTCCCACCCTCCTGCACCCTCTCACCAGCAGCCCAGCCCGGCCTCCAACTCCAACTCCCCCAGCACCCCGGAGGGCTGTGGCACCCAGGACCTGCCTATGGACCAGAGCTCCTCCTGCAGGGACCCTTCACCCAGCCCCTTCTCCTCCGATAGGACCCTGCAGGACCGCTATCGGCAGCCCGTCCCCGTCCCCAGACCAGCCGCATCCCCCAGCCCCCCTCCTCCTCCTCCTCCTCATCCTCCTCCTCCTCCTTGCACCTCACTCACAGTTACCTCCACTGTTATCACCAGCCCTCCCTTGTCCAGCAGCACCAACAAGAAGTTTAAAAAGAAATCCAAGAAGCACAAAGATAAGGATCGAGTGAGGGAGAAAGGGAAACGGACGGAAAAAGGTAGCAGAAGTCCTCCCAGTGTAGCAGAGCAGGCCGAAGAGACTCGTAGAGCCAAAAAGAAGCGCAGTGCCGAGGAAGAGAACAGAGACGTTATCGACAAGAATCCTCACAAAGATCAAGGTGAGTTTCTGTCTTAATTAATTATTAATCAGAATCATTGAGCCTAAAGTTTTATTTCATTGCATGCATAGCCCTTTGGCTGCCGTACACACCTTTGTTATATTTATGTATGACAATTACACACACCTCAACTTACTCAAAGTCAAACATCACATAATTTATTACTGAAATATTTGTTTTCTCTCAGGCAGCACTTTGTTCTCATTCATTTCACTTATAACAAGGTTTAAGTCAATGACTGACTTGTGGTAATTTAGTTGAAAGGACATGTTTTAAAGGTGTAGTAATCTTAAGTAATGTTTTTATATTAACACCGAATTGGATTAAGTAGATGTGATGGAAAAGGGGTTGTTCTTTGTGTCAGAGCCACAGAGAATTAGCAGCAGTTCTGGGTAGCATTTTAGCCCTGTGTAGTTAATTGTTAATTGAATTAAGAGCCCATACATTTCTATAACGGCAGACAACTGTTATTAGCAAACAAGCTTTGATAAACACACTGTACGCCATCAAATAACAGACAACTGTTACTAGCATCTAGCTGCTAAATGTACATATTTTCTCAGGAGTTGGTGTGGACCAAACCAAAAAAATGCTCAATGAATATTGAAATAACATTTTTCAAATAGGCGTTTGTCACAGAAGACATTTTGACATATAACAGTAGGAAAAGCGCAGGTGAAAATAATTGAATTAATGGTGGCTGCTGTGTCAGTTCCACGGTGCTGGTATTGTACATGCTGGCTCACTGTCACACGTCCTGTTCAAGGTGAGAATGTTGCGTCATTATGCCGCCTCACAGCTCTGTATAGAAGAATCCGCCGCCATCTAGCACCGCCACCATTACCGCGGTGGCAGGTCTTAGTGACTACAGTTTGCTAACAGTACTAACATGGGACTTTCAGTCAAAAGCGTTTAGGGTTGCTCGTAGTAATTTACGTACATTTTTGACGTAGATAATAAACACAGATGAGTAAGTATTTATTATTAATTAAAGTAAAATTTAAAGGCTTTTACAAGCGACCACGAGACGTTCGGCTGAGAGTCACCAGTTAACACGGTTAGCAGACACTTTGTACGTGTTCTGTGATGCCAACCAAATGATGTTTACTATGTCATTAGGTTGCCCTTGTTTGAGCTAACTAATGTTATATTTCACAATAACACCACAATTAGTTGATTGAGTTAATTTATTCTGTGGGACCACTGCAGCCTCTAGACATTGTCTTTAGCCCACTAACGTTGGCTACGCTAGCTAAGCAGTGTTAAGTTAGCTGACGTTGCTTGTTTCACCATGTTAAGCTAACATTAGGCAGCTGAGAACTGCTCAGGCTCTTCCCGAATTCCTAGACATCGTTGTCAAAAGCAACGTTACATAGAAAAGTAAAAGTAGAAAATTGTACACTTCTTAGGACAGCTTGAATTCAAACGTGCATGAGTTGTAGGGAGACACCAAAGCTATAATGGCAACTTGTTTACACACACACACACACACTGGACGCTGATGCTGTTGTGTTACACATCACGCCTCTTTTGCTTCTGGAATGCCGACATGCTATCTAAAATCACACACTTGGGTGGCATTATGCCAGCGTTGTTTGGTTCACTTAAAAAAAAAAAAAAGCAAAGCCGGCGTAATGGCGAATCTTTTTTGCGGCAGTGTTGTGGGAGCTCTGTGTAAAAGGGGCCTCGGTCATGGCTTTACTGGAACACTTAAACAGAACAGATCGTTGGTGTTATTAGTAACACCTGTGCTTTTCCCACCATGACAAGTTAAAATGTCTGTTGTGGAAAAAGCCGTAATGGCTTGCAAACAAGTTAGCCACTTAAACTTAAAATGGCTATAATATATCAGACTCTGTCAGCTTGTTTTGGAGTTCTTCTGCCCCCAAGTGTCCATAAATTGACTAAAACAGCTCTGATGTTGTCTAGAAAAGTCTTGTACGAGTGCTGCCTTCACCTGCTATTTTGTGGAAAGATCAAACTTAAGATGTCGAATAACAAGGAAACTTGTACGTTAAATAATTGTTTTCCTCATTTCAACTCAAAATTCCTGTCACTTCAGAGTATTACAACACAGGTTGTTGATGTGTCGCCATGCATGTTTAAAAATACTATTGTGACACCGGAGCATAAGCTAACAGAGCATTTAATCCAGCTTGAGTCCAACTTTAAGCACTAAAAGTGTGTGTTTGTGTGTGTGTTTGGACTCACTAATTCAAGCAGCATTGGACATGTCTTGTGACTGACATTGCCTCCTCCGTCCAAGTTTCCAGCCAGTTTATCTTTCAGACTTTGGCTTGTTGCTCATCGTGTTTCACATGTTTATCTCTGTTTATGTCTGTTACAGCACACCCGACCACATACAGTTTGATCTTTGATTACACTGGATGTTGTCTGAACATGCGGAGGCATTGATCTGAGCTCTTGTTTACTCTGTGGGCTTTAGTTCTGGTTTACCTGATATTGTAAAGGTTGTGTTTGAACTTTGAGGGACTATTTTCCTTCTCAGGAATATGCTAAAGCTAGGTTTAATAACTGCTAATATGCCAGGAGCTTTTATGTGATGTATTTTCAGTGCAGGTATGCATCATTTACTGTCTATTCCTTTTGTGTGTCAGCATATTTGGCAAAAATGGCAGACCCCACTAACACCTCTCTGTCAAAACTAGTACATATAAAATCTCCAAACAGTGGAGTTTAGTACATTTACTCAAGTACCGTACTTAAGTACAATTTTGAAGTACTTGTACTTTACTTGAGTATTTTCTGCTACTTTATTCTTCTACTACACTACATCTCAGAGGGAAATATTATACTTTTTACTCCACTGCATTTGACACTTCAGCTACTAGTTACTTTTTATATGAAAAGAAATATAATATGCTTTTGTGATATGATGCAGTAATGGACTCCTAATCTACCCAATAGTATATGAAGTATATAAACTCCTTATTGAAGAGCTATAACATTAAAATGTATGTGTTAGTGATAATATTCTATAAGAATGTGACACTTTAAAAGGAGCCTTTCTGCATAATGAGTACTTTTACTTTTGATAATTTAAGTACATTTTGCTGATAATACTTCTGCACTTTTACTTAGGTAACTTTCTGAATCGAGGACGTTTTTTTCTTATAATGGAGTATTTTTAGACTGTGGTATTTGTACTTTTACTTAAGTAAAAGACCTGGGTAATTCTTCCACCACTGCTCCTATAGTATACACGAGCATCAAAAGGCAAAAACAAATGCGAAAATAGATCAATTTTTTTAATCTGAAAATATAACTTGTCTCTTTTAAAAAGCCTCCGAGGCTCACTTATGATACTTAAAACAAACTTTTTTTTTTAGCCATTCTGCTAAATGCAGTCGTCCATCTTTGACAGGGTGTTGATCCTGTGTATTTTGGATTATCAGTGCAGTATTTAAATTCTTACATTTCCTCTTTCTCCTCAGACTCTTCAGATAAAGAGAAGCCGGTCCAATCCACTGAATTCTCCTCCACAATTGAGATGCCTGACTATGTAGTGTAAGTGACCTTGATATACCTCGAAGTTTCCAGTTTCCACACAGCGTGACCCTCTTTAACCTTTCAGGTCTCTCATTTCACTGAACCATTTTACTAAACAGGACGTTGAGAACAGACACAAGCTTGAGAGTTAGGACACAGGAAATGCAGCAATAAACACAAATGTGTTTCATTTGTGCGTTCTGGTATTTTTCTTTCTTTGCTGTAATAACAAACTTTTTTGAGCTTTCCACTTAATGAGGGCAGGGAGCGTGTTATCCATTGCACAAATAGAGCAGCTCAACAGGTGTTGAACAGGATTCCCACCTTTCTTTAAAGATCATGACCTTTAGCGTAGTCGTGTATTCAAAACAAAGACAGTTTGGGGAAGTTTGCTCATGGTGGAGTGCTGGTGTTGGTCATAAAACGTGACAAAACATTTTATATTTTTTTTTCTAAAATTCTAAGAAAGACTCATTCAGTTCTATTTCCTTGCCTGTGTTTACAGGAAGTACATGCCAATGGTGTCCGTTGACCAGCGGCAAAGCTACAAGGATGACTTCAACGCAGAGTATGATGAGTATCGCCGGCTGCATGCCCGCGTGGAGAGCATCACCCGCCGCTTCACCCAGCTGGATGCCAAGTGCCGGAAGCTGGCACCCAGCACCAAAGAATACCAGGTCATATCAGTTAGCATGATAACACTGTACTTATGACATTTTCACATGCTAGTTTCTTCTAAAGCCACATACTGTATAATCCTGATGAGGGATGTCACGAGAGGTGATACTTAGATACGATAAAGCTCTATGTGATGGTTTTTCGTTGTAATATAAACTTGTGTAATGAAGCAGTTGGATTAAGACTGTTCAGAATTGAAGCAGGAGGTGATGCTGTTTTTTCGTTCCTAATTAACAGAAATATAATTGTTAGTATTATTAATTAACATTCCACATCTGTTCCTTGATCCACTGAGATCTGCAACCACCAGGCAGCGCATACTTGTTTAGTGTTCAGCCTCATTTCAGGGTGCCAAGTTATCACATAGATCTCACTTTAAAGTCTTATATTTCTCTATCAGCTAAATGTAGTATTCAACACATTTTCCACCCATACTGGTTAACACTTTTTTCCTGTTACAAAGAAAGTGAATGCAAGGTCTGTCATATGTGATTTGTAATATTTATAAGTGATGCGGATTTGCATTAACGGTGCTCATTTTTATGTTTACAGAAGGTGCAAGAAGAAGTCTTGAAAGAGTACAAAAAGATGAAACAAGTGAGTAGCTGCATAGACTTCTGTCTAATAAGGATGTTTTTTCAATAGTCCACAAAAACTTGGCTTGTTGTTTCTCATTACCAACTAGTTTGTGTATATAACTATTATGTGTGTTTGTGTTTTACAGAAGAGCCCAAACTACCACGAGGAGAAGCAGCGCTGCGAGTACCTGCACAACAAGTTGGCCCACATCAAGCGGCTAATAGCTGATTTTGACCAGCGCAGAGAACAGGCCTGGTGCTGAGAGCACGGCACACAACGTCTTCACTAATCAGTATTGAGAAAGGAGTGTCGAACCAGGAGGGGGTGTCCAACTGGCTGTTATTTATTAACACCCCTTCAGTTACTGCCTCCACAACAGCCCCCCCACCTCTCTTCCTTCCCTTTTCCCACCATCCTTTTTCATTCCTTGCTTCCTTTCCGATCTTTGATTCCACTTCGCTTCATTGTTGCCTGCAATTTTGAAAGTGTCACTTTGACTTTACCCCCCCATATCTTTTTGCTTTCTTTCTGTTTCTTCTCAATGAGCTCCTGTGGACTTTCATACCACTGGACCAGTGGAAGGGGCCGCCTGCATGTGTGAAGGGGTTTGGGGGAAAAAATTCAACTCTTCTAACCTTTTGAAGGACTTTATCTTCAGGCAAAAAAAAAGAACAAAAAAAGTATTTTTGAGCATCAGAGAAAATATTAACTTGTATTTAAGTAAAAAAAAAAAAAGAAAGAGGGAGATCTATTTATTTTGGGACTCGTAGTGCAAAGAAGAGTCCGCAGATGATATATTGTTTAACTTTTGTTGAAAACAATGCAAAAAAAATTTACCGCGGGCCTTATGTGTTTTGACTTTGTGAAGCCATTTTGCACGCAAGATCCATTATGTCATCTCATTTGGCGTAGATGTCTCTCCTGCCTCATTTCCTCTCTTTTCATAAAAAAAAAAACTGTACTGGATAACGTTGCTTCAACACATTACTGTGGTTGCTGAGTTTGAGGAAATGAGACAGGCAGGAGAAATCACTTGAGCTGATTGAGACGCAACAACAGTATGTGTGCATGGATTGTAAATTTAGTTGTAAACGGCCACGTGGTTGGCTAAGGTGAGGTAACTAAAGGAGTACGATCCCCCTCAGTAGGGGGCAGTAGTCCCTGCACCAAAAGTGTTTAGTGTTCACGGTGCATTATGGGTGCCTTAAGGTGTTTACACTCGGAAACGCCGACCCTTAGGGTCCGCAGGCTACACAAAGGAACTATAACTGCCTGGAAACAGGTTGTGTGTGTATGTGTGAATGAATGAGTGGAGATGGAAGGGAGGGATGTAAGTCTGGAAGGAGTGTTACAAATTGTACGTCAGTGTGTGTGTGTGTGTGTGTGTGTGTGTTCGTACGGTTGTGCATTATGTGGAGTGACAGGTGTAAGAAAAAATAGAAATATGGAGAAAAAAGTGAGAAATAATGAAAAACAAAAAAAAAGCTGCTATAGTGTTTGACCAGCCAGAGCACTCAGGATCAACCTGGCTGGAGTAACAGTACCTGATCTTAATTGAAGAGATAATAGAAGATCCTTATTTTCCAGAATGGTTCATGTCTAGAACCTGGAAAGGACTACGCCCACCTCTTCAGCTTTATCCAGCGGCAAACCGCCTGAGTTTCTGTTTTTTTTTTTTTGTTTTTTTTAGTTTGTTTTTTTTAGAAAGAAAGAAACAAAAATGTCATCCACCAGAGGACAAATCTGTATTACAATTTCAAATGTATTTGATTCTCAGTTTGAGTTCTGCAGAGCAGTGAAAGATATTTTGTTTTCATCATTATGATAACAGATTTAGTTCGGTGGATGGATGAACAGCTTCTATGAAAAGTCTTTATTTCAACAAGGGAAAAATTGTTTACAAACCTGTGTTAGAATGTTTGCCAAAAAAATTAAATACTTTTCTGGTACTGCATCCATGGAGTACAATTTCTGATTGGGGCTTAAATATAGGAGACATTAATATTGGAATATTTTGTCTCGTTACATTTGGAGATGTGAAGAGGAACAGAGTCACTGTGCCCCCAGAAAAGATCATCAATTGAGAGGTGTTGACTCAGCAGTCTTGTCTGATTATATATAGGCTATATTCAGTGGACATGTAAGAGTCTGTGTCCTGTATTGGAAAAAATGTAACCCCATTTTTTCCCCTCAGAAATTGAGATTTAAGTAAATATTGTCCAGTTCTATCTCATATATTTTGATTGTGGCATCCTGTCAGATAGTTAGTCTCTGCAGCAGACTGGCTGTTTGTTCGGTTGTCAGAATCAGTTTAACATAATTACAGACCTGGCTTATCTTACTTGTTGTCTCAAGTTATTTTGGACAGAAAATCATCACTGGCATCTTGGATGCGTCACAGATAACAGCAGATAAAAAAAAATTCCACAGACTACTTTACACTTAACATGGCTGTGAACTACAGGGTCAGTGTTTTGGTTATTTTTTTTTTCCCCCGTGCAATGGTCTTCCCTGAATTTAGAGTCCGAAAAGGCCACATCAGCAACGTTATGATGGAGGTCAGGGCTTTACATGCAGCCTTCAAGGGGATGTGTCCTCTTCTAAGCCTTCCAAACATTTCTGTCTTTACCGAGAAACACTTAAATTGGGTCTGAACAACATTAATTATGTGACTCATTGTGGTGGGAGGAAAGAGGGAGGGAAGAGGTTTGATCAAGAGTCTTAATGAGGAAGTGACAATGCCCTGGCAGTGTTTAGATATGAGAAACCACTGAAAATCAAGTGAAATCTGATCCTGCCCAGCCGAAAATGTACAGGACATTTCAATAAAAATCAATTTAGTTTTACCTGGAAAATGTCTTTTCTTGTATTTTCTTTATGGTTTCCTTTTCTGTTGTTTTGAAATTGTATATGTAAAAATAAAAAACAGAGCAGCAACACCACCTGCTATCGGTCTAAGACACAATTAAGGTGATTTATCCAATTGAGGAAGTGGCATTTAATTAAGTGTCCCTCAAAATGTTCATATATTCGGTGTTGAAAGATTTCAGACTGCTGTCACACTGATTATTGCCAGTTTCATTCAGAAACAAATTTAGCTCCATCAGAAGTCTATGAGCCTTTTGGGCCAACTACTGTATGATGCAGAATATTACACTGCTCCATTATACACTTAACATATTGTTATAAACTTATTCACTGGTAAAAATGTAGATTAGTTCCTTCCAAAATGCAAATAATCTGGTTTATTAGAGCTACATCTGCACATAAAAATGAAGGAACCTGGTCTGATATAGCTTTCCCTGTTTCATGGAGACATTCATATAATAATATGAGCAATAATAAAATGGTGACTGGAAAGCTGCATACAGAATATGCCTCCAGCTTCCATGTAGTTTACTTATTAAACTGGTGAGACTGGTTTAAATTGGCCTCTGTAGAGTGTTCCTGACTTTCAAAACATGACTGCTGTTTGAGTCTGTCACTGCTAAACATAGAAAATTAAACGTGTGATACTCAAGGGCCTACGCTCTATCATTTTCTAAACAGATTTAATTGCCACGGTGAGGATCAACCCGCAAAACCGGTCATCACTAGGTAACGAGAGAGTCCTGGGACTTTCCTCCACTTAAATAGATTATCAACTAAGGCGAGTCCTGCATTGTTAGCTAATGTTGTGACAGTCTTTTGGAGCGGCCCTGTGTTAAATTTATTTATTTTAGTTTATATTGTGCTGTTAGTATTATATTTCAGCATAGGTGAATTTTGGTGGTGCTTGTGGTCTCTGGGCATATAACGAATCAGCTGTGTACTGTACTTAATGGGGACTTGGATGCTTCAGGGTTCATACACAATGCACATAGGGCTTTACGTGGGAGGTGTGGGTGGCAATAGGGATCCAACAGCATTTATTTCCCTCCCTGGGCTCTAGGTGTCCCACTTTACCAGGGACAACATTTTAATTTTTCATTGGCTTTAGTTTTCAAAAGTCAAACCACTGCAGGAAAGACACTTTTTTTAAATCTGGCTTTTATCCAATGGCTGTGTAGAAAGCAGGGAAGGCTGTCATCACGACGCTGTGTTTGCTATCAAACTGCACACACGTGGGTCAAGTGCAGGTTGACCTTTCACCGTATTACGCTATGTCCAATAGGGAAAATTGTGAGTCACCACTAAGTCACAAGCTTAGTACATTTAGGCGGAATATGATGGAAACTACCACAAAGAAAAGGAAGAGCAGCTACAACAAAGACTGTGAAACTACTTATAAGTATTTATATGCCGGTGGAAGTCGATCTATGGATGCACTCGGGTAAAGCATTGAGATGTTACAAGATAAGAGGCAGAATAGAAATGTTTATCATTTAAGTTAGATAGACATTATATCAAAATTGTACCAAAAATGTCTTACCTTACAGCCTTGGTAACGTGTCCCACATTGTCCCACACAAACATACTCTTTGTCCCAAATCTGGTTTGTTGGGATCTGGTCACCCTACCGGGTTCCCTAACAGGTTATTCAGGTGTTACACCAAAATCTGTGACCGCAGAGAGCCAGCAACACATGAGGTCACCATTTCTGACGGCTGTCGTCAGAAAATGTGACCCCACTGTACCTGTGTAATAAATGAGACAAGTACGTAACAGAAAACACACAAAACTAAATTGTTAAAAAAATATAAATTATGGATCGCTGTCGGGGTGTAAGGACCATATCAACCAATATAACAAATAGTGTATACTGGAGAACATCTTTAAATCATCGATCCCATCACCATAACAGACCATCTCTGAAAACCCTTGTGAACGCGCTGTGACGTGCACACGTCAGAGAGAGTGTGCACTGTCTCTTTAAGAAGTGTGAACCTGCCTCTGACGTCATCCTCATTAACATAACATCTTCTTCTTCTTCCTCTTTGATTTCCACTTTTCATCTTCTGACCGCTCCAACCTGACGATTTAGAAATGGCGCAGCAGTTTGTCCAGACTAAGATTAAAGGAGATAAAGTGGTGCTGTTCATTAAGCCCACTTGCCCCTACTGCGTTATGGCCAAAGACGTTTTGTCTAAGTATAAATTCAAGGGGGGACATCTGGAGTGTGTTGACATCAGCGGCCGCGGAGACATGGACAAGATGCAGGACTATTTCCTGGAGCTCACCGGATCTCGCACGGTAAAACACACTAAAAGTTGCTTTGTCATAGTATGAAACATAGAAGTGTTACTTTTAACAGCCTGAAAACACAAGTCTACGTGTGTTTATGTAGTAAAATGATGTGTTGTAGTCCTACCTTTGAGAGGAAACAAGCGAAGGTAATTTTAACGTTTCATTAACGTTTTATTAACGGTTAATTAACGGTTATTAACGTTTTTTTAAACTACCGGAAGTGTAGCTTAGTAACGGCTGTGTTTGAAACTGACATAACTTGTATCCTAGCAATGTTAGCTTGTATAAGCTGTGAGAAATACTTATTTGTAAACATTTCTGATTCATTTGCGGGTTGTTACTCATTTATTTTGACTATATTTTCCCATATTATAATCATAAATGAGGATGAAATCAAGAGCAACTGCCCAAGAAGCAACGCACTGCCTCACTTTTGTGCCTTTTGTGCAGCAAAAGTCAGAAAATAACAAGATTATTGAAAATGTGCTTGTGTTTTGTGCAGGACTAGTGTATAATATGGATAATATCCTGCCATGGTGTTTGCAGTAGTGGAGTACTATTCCTACTGTATTACCACACTGTAGAAACACTACATTACAAAAACTCAATGCAGAAAAATGCCCCCTCTGACTGTTATACTATGATATATTAGATTATTATTACTCATGCATTAATGTAAAAGCAGCATTTTATTGCTGTAGTTGTATTTAGCTCTGAGAAATACTTATTTGTAAACATTTCTGATTAATTTGTGGGTTTTTACTAATTTATTTTGACTATATTTCACATATTATAACCATAAATGAGGATGAAATCAAGAGCAACTGCCCAAGAAGCAATCCACTGCCTCACTTTTGTGCCTTTTGTGTAGCAAAAGTCAGAAAATAACAAGATTATTGAAAATGTGCTTGTGTTTTCTGCATGATTAGTGTATAATATGGATAAAATCCTGCCATGGTGTTTGCAGTAGTGGAGTACTATTCCTACTGTATTACCACACTGTAGAAACACTACATTATAAAAACTCAATGAAGAAAAATGCCCCCTGTGACTGTTATACTATGAAATATTAGATTATTATTACTCATGGATTAATGTAAAATCAGCATTTTATTACTGTAGTTGTATTTAGCTATGAGAAATATTTATTTGTAAACATTTCTGATTCATTTGCGGGTTGTTACTCATTTATTTTGACTATATTTTCCCATATTATAATCATAAATGAGGATGAAATCAAGAGCAACTGCCCAAGAAGCAACCCACTGCCTCATGTTTGTGCCTTTTGTGTAGCAAAAGTCAGAAAATAACAAGATTATTGAAAATGTGCTTGTGTTTTGTGCAGGACTAGTGTATAATATGGATAATATCCTGCCATGGTGTTTGCAGTAGTGGAGTAGTATTCCTACTGTATTACCACACTGTAAAAACACTCCATTACAAAAACTCAATGCAGAAAAATGCCCCCTCTGACTGTTATACTATGATATATTAGATTATTATTACTCATGCATTAATGTAAAAGCAGCATTTTATTGCTGTAGTTGTATTTAGCTCTGAGAAATACTTATTTGTAAACATTTCTGATTAATTTGCGGGTTTTTACTAATTTATTTTGACTATATTTCACATATTATAACCATAATTGAGGATGAAATCAAGAGCAACTGCCCAAGAAGCAATCCACTGCCTCACTTTTGTGCCTTTTGTGTAGCAAAAGTCAGAAAATAACAAGATTATTGAAAATGTGCTTGTGTTTTCTGCATGATTAGTGTATAATATGGATAAAATCCTGCCATGGTGTTTGCAGTAGTGGAGTACTATTCCTACTGTATTACCACACTGTAAAAACACTCCATTACAAAAATTCAATGAAGAAAAATGCCCCCTGTGACTATTATACTATGATATTTTAGATTATTATTACTCATGCATGAATGTAAAAGCAGCATTTTATTACTGTAGTTGTATTTAGCTATGAGAAATCCTTTTTTGTAAACATTTCTGATTCATTTGCGGGTTGTTACTCATTTATTTTGACTATATTTTCCCATATTATAACCATAAATGAGGATGAAATCAAGAGCAACTGCCCAAGAAGCAACCCACTGCCTCACTTTTGTGCCTTTTGTGTAGCAAAAGTCAGAAAATAACAAGATTATTGAAAATGTGCTTGTGTTTTGTGCAGGACTAGTGTATAATATGGATAATATCCTGCCATGGTGTTTGCAGTAGTGGAGTAGTATTCCTACTGTATTACCACACTGTAAAAACACTACATTACAAAAACTCAATGCAGAAAAATGCCCCCTCTGACTGTTATACTATGATATATTACATTATTATTACTCATGGATTAATGTAAAAGCAGCATTTTATTGCTGTAGTTTTATTTAGCTATGAGAAATACGTATTTGTAAACATTTCTGATTCATTTGTGGGTTTTTACTAATTTATTTTGACTATATTTCACATATTATAACCATAAATGAGGATGAAATCAAGAGTAATGAACCCACTGCCTCACTTACGTTACCTAACGTTAGCCTTTTGTGTAGCAAAATTAAGTCAGAGAGTAACAAGATTATGGAAAAATCTCCTTGTGTTTTGTGCATGACTAGTGTATAATATGGATAAAATCATGCCATGGTGTATGCAGTAGTATTCCTACACTATTACCACACTGTAAAAAATACTCTATTACAAAAACTCAATGCAGAAAAATGCCCCCTATGACTGTTATACTATGATATATTAGATTATTATTACTCATGCATTAATGTAAAAAAAGCGTTTTATTGTTGTAGTTGGATGAGGTAGAGACAGTTTTTAACTGTATCAAACTGCAACTATTTATTGTTTCTTAAAGGTCCCATATTGTGCTCATTTTCAGGTTCATACTTGTATTTTGTGTTTCTACTAGAACATGTTCACATGCTGTAATGTTGAAAAAAAAACGTTATTTTCTTCATACTGTCAGCCTGAATATACCTGTATTTACACTCTGTCTGAAACGCTCCGTTTTAGTGCATTTTGACAGAATTGCAACAAGATTTCAATAGAATTGCAACAGGATTGCAACAGGATTGCAACAGAATTGCGTTGCTGGTTAACAGTTTGGGTCCATGTGTACTTCCTGTCAGCTGATGACATTCACATACACTGCAACAGGAATAAACTGGAATAAATTTAGAATGTTAACATTTAAAATTATGTCAAGGGTCTCAATATTGTATATTCGTGACATCACAAATGGGCAGAAATCCTGACAGCTTTTTTCAAATGCAGAGTTTCTGAATACGGGCCGTGTGTATTTCCCTGTGGATTGAGTGTTTCGATACTTTTACAGTATTTATATAGGACTTAGGCCTGCTTTATAATAAAAAAAACATTAAAAATCTCACTTTTTTATAATATGGGACCTTTAATGTATTAATCTGATGATTATTTTGTTAGTTTGGTTGTAATAATTCAGAAAATAGTGACCAAATCCCATCACAACACCCAGAGCCCAAAGTGATAACTTCACAATGCTTATTGTTGTCCAAACCTCAAAATTAAATTCTATATTATTATTAAATTATAAAAAAATAAATTCAAATAATTATAAAGCAGCAAATCTTCACATTTGAGAAGCTGGAACCAGGAAAATATTTGCATGAAAAATGACTTAAAGGGAAAATTCGTCACCTTTTTATGTGGATGTCCAATCAGTGCTGATGGTAAATGTAGTCTACTGAAGAAATAAATTCCCCAGGGTGTGCTATATTGACAGAGAAAGCTGATCTCTCCTGCTCATGGAGCCGTGCCTGCACGTACCAGGATGCATTGCACGCGACTACGTTACACAGGGGGTCTCTTTAGTTGGATAAATAAACTAAATAAATTCACAAAATGTCAAATTCAGCTACGAAAGCTGAAGTAGCACTCTGTAGTTCTTCCTTGCTTCCAATGACGTCACTGGATGAGGAAGGACAACAGATTTTGCAGTTGTGCCCCAGAGACACAGAGAACATCAGCAAGATCTGCAGGTGTTTGTCACTCTATATCCCTAACTCAGATAGATGGAGATAAGGTTGAACATTTTCCCTTTAAATGACTTTATACACCAGCTGTAATAGGGGTAATTACTATGTTATCAATAGTAGGCAGAATGTCTTATAGTAGACAAATGTGTATTGTCTGATCATCATTTCGTCCAACTCTATGCACAACACTGAAAATCGATGACTGCATATGTATCAATTGCATCCCTGCTTCTCTTATATTGATTTGAACATAGGTCCCACGGGTGTTCATCGGCGAGGAGTGTGTCGGAGGCGGCAGCGACGTGGCGGCGCTGCATGAGAGCGGTAAACTGGAGAGCATGCTTCAGTCTATCGGAGCCCTGCAGTGACCCGCTCCAGACCTCCAGGTACAGGACACTCACACACTCCATGAATAAAATAAATAAATAAATAATCTATAAAGTGAAAGACAGAGTGTCTGGTAGTGGACAGAAGGTCCACTCTGTAATAGCAGGCAAGAGAGCGAGTCATTAAGTGCATAAATTAGTACCAGTAAGCTCTCATTAGTGTAGAAATAAATGAATTACAGGGAATAAGATGCCCAAGGTGGTGCTCAAAGAGATAAGAAGTAATTGCTTGGTGGTAAAGACAGGAGTAAAATCTGTTCTAGGCCAACGCTGTATCACATCCTGATGGAAACGTACAGATGGGTGACAAATTGGAGGAAACGCCTCAATAAATGAGCGAGGAAACATAATGAATGCAGATGCTTCCACGCAGCACAAAACAATGTTAATCATCAATGCTGTGGCCTTCACACCAGATCTCAACCCAAATTAACACCTCTACAGGATTTTGAAACATGTTATACAGAGATCAGGCTATCAGGCAGACTATTTAGTATGCCAGAAAAAAGATTTAGTATGTTCCAATACATAGTATGTCAAATGCAGTATGCCAAAAATATAATGTCCTACTACATCCGCATTTTGCAGTATGCAAGCCAGTATACTTTTCTGGCTATTATGACCCATAATCCTCTGCGCAGCGGACATAAAGAGGCGAAGTCCCTCCCCTTCCGGTGGACCACCATGGGACCTTATTTCGGAAAAAATACGTGCGGTTGTCAACAGCGGGAGACAAATATTTTTTTTGATTCCGTTTGAATTGTGCCATGAATCACAAATATGATGTTTGTCAATTTAAAACATAATTTTGGAATGATCCGATGAGATGAATTTGAAAAATGAGAAGAGCCTTCTGTGTGTGCCCTCTTGGCTTTACTCGTTGGCTTGCTTTCCTCACTTCTCTTCTCGTTCACTGATTCGTTTAAGCTGAACAGTCCATCAAAGTGATTTCTTTCACCGACATGCTTCGCCACCGATTCAACATGCTGAATCGGCCGAAAAACCCGGGCAGACTAGAGCCGACGGCGCGGGACACGCCACAAAAACTAGGTCGACAGACGCTCACAGACGGCCCCAAACTGTCTGACGCGTGACGGTCGGCTTGGTGTGTCAGGGACTTTAGAGTTCTGTGTGTTTTGTACGTAACCTGGCTGCAAACATATTTCCCTATAAGGGACAATAAAAATACTTTAAACTTTTGGGGTCAAAAATGAAGGCTGTATAATAAACATACATGTGTACAAACAACAGAGCGCAGACATTCATCCAGTCTGTTCATTCTAAAACATGTCTTTATTTAAAGTCAGACGTCGTGTTATATACAGTCTGTACAACACTGTCTCCACACACTGGGCGTGGATGCAGCACTGGAGTACACTTTGTTTTACAGTCTAGTCTTTCATCTGTTATTTACTCATTTTCTTTTTAAGAGTAGATTGGGATTTATCTGAGGATCTCCTAGTAGACATACACACACTGTGATTGCTGTGGTGTAGCAGCAGGTTAAATATACACCAGGTGGTTAAATTTACTAACTGATATCATCTGTACTCTGTCAAAATCTCACAGCTTTCTTGTACTATATATACACAGCCTGCTGCTACACCTCTGCTAAAGTACTGCAAGAACTGGATACAAATACAGTTACACACTGTTTGTTGACTGTGAATGACTGATGCTGATCCACGGAATAAAAAATAGCTGCAAAATGTCACTATTGATCTTTTTTGCTTTCATTTTGTTGACTGTTAATCTAAGTTGTTCTGTCTTCTCGCACACGTTTTTTTTTTTAAATAATCATGCACCTTTTTAAGTAAATACTAGTGAAATAGTAGACTGTAAAACAGCGTGACCCAGTTGTCTCTACTCTGAATGTAAAAAAAAATAATCATAATGTCATAATCATGTCCACATACTGTATAGTTTACAAAAATAATTGCAGCACCAATAAATCATAATCTCGTTATGATTAAAAACAACCTCTGAAAAAAAAAAGGATAAAATAACTATTGTGTATCCACCCAGAGGCATTGTGGTTTTTAGTGTACCAACTTATGTTCATGATATGGTTGTTTTTTCCTATATCTTTATACCACTTCTGTACACGTAAATGCTACAAAAGGTTTTTGCCTTTTTTTATGTGACAGACAGAGACAGACCATTATTATTTGTTATTGCAAATAGATATGGAATAGTTTCAAAATGTTTTCATATTAACCTGCAAAGGAAGTAGTGTAAAAGTCCAGGTCGAAACTAATTTTAAAAAATACATTGATTATTGTTCTGGATTTGGTTTACTTGATTTTTGATACAGGCAATGTGTAGTTTAATTTGAAAATTTAATTTCCAGCCGTCTCTGAGTGAAAGTGAGACGGCCTCTTTTGACATGGACAACGACGGAAATGTATTCCATCTCACATGGTAATAAAATCAGTCTGACAGTGCGACACTCACTGATGTTGCATCTGAAAGAATCTAATACAAGAATTGTAATTAAATTGGTCCTGCTTGTCTGCTAAACTGAGTTTCTGACAGACTACAAATGAAAATGAGCGTGACTGTGCTACCAGCAGCATCACCAGTCGCTTTCCACTCTGCCCTCGGTGTTAATGTAGGTCATCGCTCGGCTGAAATACTGATTGAGCCGCAAATTAGAGGCTCAAGAGTTATTTCAGCTTAAAGGGATAGTTTGGGTGTTTTTAAATAGGGTTGTATGCGGTACTTATCCATAGTCAGTTTATTACCTACAGTAGATGACGGTCGCGTTTGGAGATGCAGACAGGACTTACAGCACGGAAGCAAAGCAATGTAATGCTGTGGACGGGGCCGGCAGCAAACATACTTAAGCCACCTAAAAGAAAGATTCACCTAAAAAAATCAATTTTTTATTTTGAATATTTCCGTCGCTTTACCTTGCCGTCAGACATCCTTTTCCGATGAAAACTGAAGCCGTTGTATCCATCTATGCTTTCACCAAAGCCACCTGTTGAAAAAAACAGTAATTTTACTTCGCAGAACACGGGAGTTGCTGATCTACCGCTGCCTCGATTGGTTAGTTAGTTTGTGCTATTGTGTGTCTTTGGTGAATCCAAACTAACCAATAACACAAAAAAACTAACCGATCAAGGCAGCAGTACACCAGCAACTCCCCTGATCTGTAAGGTAAAATTACAGTTTTTTTTCAATGGAGTCTGGTTGCTTTGGCGAGAGCATAGACAACGGCTTCAGTACCCATCAGAAACATAGACTACATAGCTGTCTCACGGCAAGATAAACAGGCGAAAAAATTCTAAATAAAGCGTACACTTAAACAGATTTTTTTTTAGGTGAGCCTTTCTTTTAGGTGGTGTAAGAGGTAGGTTAATTGGAGGCATCTACTTCCCTGCCAGGTGGCTCCACCCACTCCCATTTGGGAGAATTAGGAGCAGGTGTGAGGAGCCAAACACCTGGAGCTGAGCTCCTCATCAGGGGATAATTAAGGACAGTCAGCAGAGTTCATGTGGTGTGGCACACGCTGTGAGTGCTCCGTCTCTTCTCCCCTAGATCGCCATGGTGAACCTTTGTTATATGTTGAACCGGTAAGTCGACTAGCGGCCCGGCTAAGGTAGTTTTTGGTTTGCCTGTTATGTGGTAAGGGCTCCTGAAGGAGCTAGATCTTGAAAACCCTGTTGACCGTTAAACTGACTCTGTCTTTGATTGCTCTACTTCCACTATTTTCCCTGTTCTCCGCCCAGTCCTGTTACAGTGGCTAAAATATGTTTTGCTGCCGGTCCCGTCCACAGAAGTACTTTGCTTTGTTTCCATGTCGGTACTCCTGTCTACTTCTCCAAACCAGGGGTGTACCGACCGCCATCTACTGTAGGTGGACCACCATGGGACCTTATTTCGGAAAAAAATATGTACGGTAGTCAATGGCGAGAGACAAATATTTTTTTGATCCTGTTTGAATTGCGCCATGAATTACACATATGTTTGTCAATTTAAAACATAATTTTGCAAGTCAAGAAAGTAGCAGTTTGTTGTAAAACTGTTGAAGTATCAGACTGTGAAAATATATAATTAAAAATTAAAAAATATGTCTCTCGCCGTTGACATATTTTTTCCGAAATAAGGTCCCATGGTGTCCACCGCCTCTATACGCTGACTATGGATCACCTCATGCAACCCCACTTCAAAACACTCAGACTATCCCTTTAAGCAATGCTGCATGTGCACACGTTCACAATTTTTAGATCCAACAGGACACAGATGCATCATGGGCCTTTTAATGTAAGACGGAGCAGTCCAGCGTACAGGAGATACTCAGACCTCTCCAGGTGTTGGGTAGAGAAGAAAACACTTCAGCACAGTTTCCTTCCTGCTTTTTCGAACTGAAGTCATATCACTGTAGTTTGGTCTGCACATGATCCCGGCCTGTTTTCCAACAGATGTGTGGTCATTTGATATATCTGGAGCCATTTTGAGTCACTGTTCATAGTCGAAAATCCTCCATTTTGCATCGGCCAATATAAATATAATCTTTCACAGAGCCCCTGGTCAGTGGCCAGCTGGTCATTTTAAATTCATATCAGTCATTTTGTATTGCCCATGATGGAATAGTCATTACGCAAAGGATGCACAGTCTTTCCTCCAGGGGAAGAGGCGTGTCACAGCTCGACAACGTTGTCCTATTGGTTAAGGAGTCTCATGACCTCGGCAGCAGTGTCCCTCAGAATCAGCCTTTCATCCAGGACAACAAACAAGTTCATCCGTCTGTTTCTCCACATGTTGATGACTCGTCTCACTCATTATTTTCTCCCTGGACCCTCCTCTGCTCTCCCTCCCTCCCCCTGTCTCCCACATATTTTAGGCATCCAGTTGGGGTCACATGACTATGCAGCGGGACTTGCGTAGTTTGCGCCGCCGCTGCTGGTACTCGCTGAGCTCCTGCAGGTAGCCTCTGGACGGCCAACGTAGCCTCTCCACCTGCTCGCGCTCCTCCTCTGGAACACAAAAGCAAATCAACTGTAATTTACTGCCATATTCACTGTGCCTGGCACACACATACATAACCAAACACATACACTAACAACTGCTTGGATTGCTGCCATGAACAACAAGGCTGAAATGTCTGATAAGATTTTGTTTACACCAACAAGCAACAGAAGACCAGCGGTGATCGATCATGTGCTGTCTCCTTATTGTGGCTTTTGACTTTGCTTGTGCCCTTAAAGTACCCGTCCAATGACCTTAAAGGGTTGTTGTGTGTATGACTAATGATGACAATAAAAATGTGCTACTGCTACTAACCGGAGCACCGTTGCTGTTAATCTTTAACTGTGCCTATTGAACGCATATGATAACTGTGAAGCAATGACAGGTATTATATACAACTCAAGCATAAACTTATAGTATTGAGCATACTATAAGGAAGCATTATTCTGAGGTGCTTTCTAATATATGAACACTGCCATATTGTGCGATATGGCAGTATAGCATAAAACAGTGGTTCCCAAAGTGGTGTCCGGGGACCCCCAGCGGTCCTAAACCGGGTTCCAGGGGGTCCCCAGCAAAAAGGGGAATCATTTATTTTCACTATACATCCATCCATAAGTAACACAATGACCGAATGTATGACAAAAATCAGCAAAAAGCCTATCAGATGGGGGACCCTGGGACAAAATCTTATCAAATAGGGGTCTGTGGTTTAATTTGTGTTAGTTTTGTAAAAGTTTGGGAACCACTGGCATAAAATACAGAGGTTTTCGTAGGTGTCTAGAAACAGATGTTCTCAAAACTCCAAAAATAGAAAGTTTGACATTACTAGTGTTTCCTTTTTAATTCACAACTGATTCATGGACACCTTGATTACACCTCCATGTATTTTATAAACTTGGTTGTCCGTTTGATAAAGAATGAGTACCTCCCTACCATCTGCAGCACTTATCTGAGACAGAGGGAGCCTAACCTACATTTACTGCGTGGAAGAGCACAACAGATCCTGAAAAGCCCGGAGGCACTTTGACTTAATCATTTTTAAAGCGAAGTCTGAAGCCCTCTAAACTGTTGAAATCAGCAGTTTCATTTTGCTATCACTCTGTGCAGCCATTTCAGATCCCACAACCATCACTTACAAGGCTTATTTGAATTTGTCAGACGTTTGCTTACTGTACATGTTTAAAAAGTGCACACACTGACCTGAGAGCTCCAGGAAGTCGGGTTTGTGACTGAAGATCAGGTAGTTGTTGGCGATAAAGTGGAGGAGCCAGACGTACAGCTGCTCTGCATTGTGGCACTGAGAATCAATTCAAACACAGACATTATGTCGAATAACAATGATTCTCTTGAGAATGAATGCTTCTCAGCAGATAAACATGAATATCTGTTGCAGATGGAGGCCTAGGGCTGCTGCGAGTTAAAAGATTAAGCTTGCCACAGAGAAATAAAAACATTGCATTGGGCAATGTTTTTGACAAACAGCAAGATTTCTTCTATACACAGCATTTGCATTTTTTATGTCTGAAGGAAATGCGACATTATAATGAACAGTTTACACAGACAAGCCGTCTCCTCCAGGTCTGCTCATGCTCTCAATTCATCTCTTACACTCGAAGCTGCACTGACCTTTGCTCGGCGGAGAAGTCGGATCACGCTGATGCCCGTCGACGACAGCTCTCTACTGGGCATGCTCTGAAGGTAAGCGCACACACACACCTCACACAGATGCTGCAGACGTTTCACCTGGTACATCTCGGCGCAGACCAGCACGGCCATGGCCTGCAGCACACTGGCTGGACACACAAACACACACAGCACCGACTGATATATATGCTGTACACATGCATTGTTATAACATCATGGAGATTACATTTTGTTCCAGATTTCTACAATAGTTGGACACATTTTTAAGCGTGTATGTCTCCAGAGTATATCAAAGGCTTTAAAACGCTCCCTGAAGTAAAGAAAGTGTTTTTATGATTATTGGTCCAAATTATGTTTTGGAACAGAGCCACACCAAGGGGATCGCCTCAGGAAGCTTTAAACAACCGTATCATAATAAAATGAGTTTGTGTGTCTATTTCACACAAAATTAAAAGTCCTATCAGTTAAGGCACATCCAGCAGAATTTTTAATTGATAATAAACTTGAAGTTGGGTTATTTGCACAGCACAAACAGAGTAGAAACACAGGGTGAAAAGCACATTGGCATGGTTGAACGCTGGGCCCTCAGTATAAAAAAAATTATATCTTACAGAGAGTGAAAGTACTATAAAAACCTGCATTAATGAATACTTTTATACTGTATTAAAGCCTCTGTACACCCACACAGATGTTTTCAGTTGTTCTGGCTGATTAGACCTCTGCTCAGGTTGAAGCAGAGGTTCAAAGCTTTGGCGGGCCAGAGCTTTGATGGGAATCTCCATCAACCAATAAGAATGATAAAGGTGTCATTTGTCCCGCCCCTAACAGGTGCAACAAAGCACTCAATTAATCTACACACAGTCCTGAGCAGAGGTCTAATCAGCCAGATACAGTGAAAACACCTGTGTGGGTGTTCAGAGGCTTTAAAAATGGATAAAATTACCACATGGTGTTGCTTTTAGTGATGAACCCACAGAAAATGATCACCCTACTATGCAGTTCCCCTCAGCTCTATAAGCATTTTTAGCATCTTTCAGCTCATTGTTTTGTTTTTTTTACAGCCCACAACTTTATAGTTTTCATTCACTCTCACCGCTCTCATCTCAAACTGCATTTCCAGCACCAGCAGGCAGCTGTTTGGAGCAAAAGGTTGTACCAGCCCAGCACGAAACAGCAGATACAGTTAGATACAAGCTGGTGAACATAGTGGAACATTTAGCAGCTAAAGAGCCAGAAATTTCCCTCAGGAATTGGTGGAGATCAAAAAAGAGCTAAAAGGAGAGTAAATATTGAACTTTGTTATATGGCCAGAAACATAGCCCCAAATATTGTTTCATGTCTTGTTCAATCTCATTGCATGGGTGGAATATGATCTCAAAAAAGTATAAAATGCAAGCCCCAATTCAAAAATAATCCAAGGCACACTGTAGGGTTTGAAAATTAAAATGCCTTTTTTAAATGTCAATATGTATTTAAAGCAGCAGTGGGTAGAAATGGAGCAATTCTGATTTTAAAAAAAACAACGTATTTTTATAAAAAGGTCACTATAATCTCTGACAGTAGTGCATAAAACAGGTAATCTGAAAAAAACATCATGTGCCTCTGTGTCCAGTGGTGCTCCTAACGGCATCTGCAGGATTTCACCAGACCGGAGGAAAACAACCAGTCAGATCCGAGCTGTCAATCATTTGCGAACTCCAAACGGTAAAACTAGGCAGCACTGATCAAATATGAATCAATATGCTGTTACTGTAATGTCTATTTCTTGCCTCAAATGTTTTCAGAAACATCACATCACAGGCTAGATTTTTTTAAAGCCTGAAAACAGAGAGCTATGAGGAGGTCCAGAAGTCTAGTTTCCTCTCAGAGCACTTGAATTACAATATGCTGAAAGGTTATTATGGAATTATTGTTCAATGATGCCAAAACGTTTCTGCCTACTGAAGCTTTAAAATGACCAACATGGGTCAGGGTCATTGTCAGCAGTAGCTTTGCGCACATGTATTGTGTTACACTAATCAGTAAAGTGGGAGGATGGTTAGCCATCAATGTACAAGCTTGGTCCAAAAACAAGGAAGTGATACAGCATCAATAAAGAGGAGAAAAAAGGGGTGCGCTCCTTTTCATACAGGAGGAGCATACCTCTTAAATGGAGGGGAAACATTTGCCGGCGGGAGGAGGCGTCACTTTAAACAAAGCATGGACGTGTCAGAGTGATTGAGGTTTATTGTGTCATTAATTGTTGATGAGATAACGATGCCACAGAGACAGAATGACACCAACAATCACCCGCTGGCTGCTCTGCTGGATGTTAAATATACACCGACTTCATTCATCAATTTAAGATTGCATTGTTGCTTGCCGCCTTCTCAGCGCACGGCAGGCGTACGCCAGCATGATCAAGTTGGACCTAATGCTTTCCTTATGTAGGTCCATACATGATGAATTCCTCAATCTATAACTATAACCTGGCGCACATCTTTCGGACCAATAGGATTTTACATTGATGGAGAACCACTTTCCGACTCTACTGATTAGTGTAACACAATACAGGTGTGCAAGCTACTGCTGACAGTGACCCCGATGAAGACCCATGTTAGTTGCAACACGCTGATCATTTTAATTAATTACTGCAATGTAAAATAAAGGCATTTTAATTCTGCACAAACCCTACAGGATTATTTTTGAAGGAAACTTGCATTTTATACTTTTTTTTAGACCATTTTCCCATGCAATGAACCCTTCACATGATGGAATAAACACAATACACCTGAAGGATCCAAAGAGCAGCTGTATGTGATTAATACAAAGGACCAGCAGCGCTTCTACTCCATTGTCTTCATTGTTTCATGACTGCTTGATTTTTACACATTTGCTATTTTCCAATACCGCTTTTCTTCTATATTATTTACAAAGTGCTTTTAGAGAAAAAGACAGCGTGACCTGAATATATCTGTTCGAATCAAGCCCCCAAAACATAATACTGACATCTTTAATCACAAACATTGTGTATTTCTATCTTATTGTCCTATATTTACGTCATATCTGTACTCAGCACAGTCAAATGATGTCCTTACATGTCCTTACATGCACTCGTGCAACGACTGTCAAACAAGTAATGTCAGTCCTATTATGTAATGTCAAAATGCCAAATCAAATGACTCCTGATGTAAGTTGAGTCAGTCAAACACCGCCCTCGCCATCCTTCACTCCCTCCTAGGAGCACTGATTCTCTGCATGCGTCTCTGACAGGCTGAACAGCAGCCGTACAGACGGTTTGTTCTGTTCAGCTAGAAACACAGTAATAAGCCGCAGCACTGTATTCTACTATCACACACTATGTACAGTATACAATATTTATCAGAGTGAAATACTCAGATAGCACTCCTCCTTTTGGTTTTTGTCCCTCGTGGTGGAGTTACCTTGTTTTGACCTTGAGAGCTGAGCTCTTACATAACCACAGTGCAGCGGCTGCAGCCTCTGGAGCCGTTTCATTGCTTTAATTTCCTGTTCCCATGACTCAACCTGAAGCTGTATCTCTGGAAACAGCTTGCTTCCCCTCCCTGTTCCTAAGCTGGATCTTAAGGGGCTGCTTGTTGAAGTTTTTCATGATTTTTATTTTTTTTTTCATCAAAACATCTCTTGCTACAAAATAAGGGGATTGTCAGCTCTCAGTAGCTGGTTATTCATGACAGATTATTCTGAGCCGTTATATTGTCTATTCAGCAGCTTCGTTACATAACAATACAGGAAGGGAGGATGACAGCCAGTGTTGTAATTAACTCTGTAACTCTAAGTTACAGATTTATGGTTTTATCTGTTAATTAAGGAACGCATCATCTTGGTTTTTGTCTGAATCAGTAATCATCTGTAAATGGGAGGCTCGATTCAAGAGGGACTACAGCAACTTGTGATGTCACAATGGGTGTCATGAAAACACACACACACACAAACACACACCCTAAAGCCCCTTTAGGCACGACTGCAAAGCTTGCATTTCAAAGCTGCATTTAGTAATCTTGCACCACTAGGGGGCGGGAAAAATCTAAAATAAACACAGCAATAAGCCTTTATGATGTTTCAACTCATCCAGTTGTTTTAGCTAACCTGTTAAAGAGGGCCTTGAAGTTCCGCCTTTTCTTCCGCAACGTGGTGATGTCACTAAGTAACACATTTTGTCTAGTGGCTATAGTTTGGCACGTCCTCAAACAAAGCTAGTTAGAGCGGAGCGTTTCAGACCGAAGGTGAAAAGAGGTGCTGCAGCACAGCCGATATGAGAAAAATAAGCCGTTTTTTTTTTAAACATTAAAGCATGTAAACATGTTCTAGTAGAAACTATACAAGTATACACCTGAAAATGAGCATAATTGGTCCTCTTTAACAAGCAATATGAGTATTACATTGGAGTCCCTTTGGACAATATTCACTGGCATTGTTTGATCCACTTACTGTATTCTTTTTAAACGTTTGACTGTGTTCACCAGTCGTTTACCTTGACTATAAGTCATTTTTTCACTGGAAAGGTAGCATACAATCGGTGTGTGTAAGTCTGTGGACTGAGAACAGCCTACAGTTTTGAATTAACTGGCATTATTTGGTTTGTCAGACTAAAAAAAACGAGTTGACAGTGACCGGACGCTGCTCAGAGCTGCAGGCGGAGTGTTGATTTTCAGTGGCATCAACAGTATCAGCTAAGCTTTCACATTAGAGTCACCTGATTCAGTGATAAAATATTGATTAATGCAACTTTAAAGGTGCTATTGATAACATTGATAACATTCAGCTACTAGGTGTCGCTTTCTTCCTCCCCCGTTCCATTGAATTTACTTCACAACAAGTCGTTGCCAGGCACTTACCATCAATCTCAGCCATTTATCCGTTTTTTCCCACACTAACTGATGACCCAGAGATACCATGTGATACCAACGTCGTTTTACTATTGGCTCAAAAGCCTTGTTAGAAGTGGGAACCAAACGTCAGATATCTTCCACAGAGATAAACAAACCATTCATTTTGGAGCCGCCAAAATTCTTTAAATTAATTCACAATCATAATAATTTTTTTCAGGAAAAGCCAAACTTTTATTCAGCACCTTTCTAAAGGTTTAAGGTAAAAATATTCGTCTACATATAAATATTATCAATGACACCTTTAAGATTGTACAAACATCTCAAACAATGTAAAGTCATTACCATCACCAGAGAGAATTATTAGCACTAATTACTTTGAAGACGCAGCGCACAATGTGACAGACAGCGACAGAGGAAAACAACAACAACAACAACACGTTTGGGGCCATGAGTTGGCTCAATTAAAAGCAGATGAAGCAGCGATACCACGGGTTGATTTTGTCATCACTAAATCTAATTTAATTTTAAGCTCAGTGCTGTTCTCCGTGAGCCCCCCCCCCGAGACTGACATTGGCAGCATGTCGCAGTCACACAGATGGTTGATGGAACTTGTCATCTGCGCTTTTGTTTTGGGCTGTGCTTAGTGAGGAAAACACCGCTGCACCTCTCTCTCAAGTGTCTGGTTATGGTGCTTATTTCTGCGGCACATTAAAGGTCCATTGTCCTTTCTGTAAACAGACTGTGTCATTTTGTCGGTCAGATCCGTGGCATCTATAAAGCGACTTCCATCTCAGTCACAAATCAACCAAACTAAGCAATCTCTATTTATATTTGCAGCAATAGGCTGAGAAAGTAGTGAATGATTAACACTCTGACTGAGGGTTTCCCAGTGCAATCAATCTCACCGCCATTCAGAATCTGCTACAGGGTCTAATTAGTGCACAAGATAAAGAGGAAGGGAAAGCCATTTTCTTACTATATTTAGACCTCCCATTGGAGACGTGTTTGTCGTTTTAGGTGGTGAACTTGTCTACACGTCTGGCTCGTGTGCAGTAAACTCACCAGGACAGCAGGAGTCAGTGTAGAGGTACTCCAGGAAAGACAGGAAGGTATCCGAGGAGACACCGTGGATGGGCACCACTCGGCTCCGGGCCTCTGCGTACTTCCCGCTGAACATGGCAGCCATGACGTCACAGCGCGCCACCAGCACTGCTCGGTGAGCTGGCAATACACTCCCTTGAACACACACAAGCAGACATGCAAAATTAACATCTGGGTTTAGAATTTCAGAGTAGCGTCTAGGAAAGTCCCAAAGAGCTGTGAAGTGAGCTGCCTGAGAGTAGAAACGGTTCATAATTAATGTGTTGAATCTTGACTTATAGTAACAGAATGCATCTTTGATCCAGACGTGTTTGGAGGCGATCACAAACACATCGTTTTCAACAAGTCAAAGGCTCCTAATATTACCAGCTCGTCTCTTTGGCCTCATCACAGAAGTGTAGAAGCCAAACCTAATTAAATATGGCTTGTTATGACTGATGATCTGTCATAATGGGCCCATTTAAATTAACAGGAAACAAGGGACAAGTAAAGCCTGGGCGCAAATCCTGACTTAAGCTGTCATGAGGTGCTATTAACAGCTAGTGACAGCTCTCACCCAGTGGGCGACCTCCAGGTCTGAAAAGTGAAGCCAATGCAGAAGTGCCTTAAACTTACAGTCTTTCTAATATCCAACATGGGGCGACTCCTCTGGTTGCAAAAAGAAGTTTGATTGTATAGAAGTCTATGAGAAAATGAGCCTACTTCTCACTTGATTTATTACCTCAGTAAACATTGTAAACATGAGTTTATGGTCTCAATCGATAGTTTCAAGCCTTCTTCAATACAGCATGATGTTCATTTAGTAAATTATGGTCCCATTTAGAGTCAAATAGACCATAAAGCAGGGTATGTTGTGAAGTTGTCCGTGTTTTCGTTTTACAACTTTAGCTCTTTCACAGTGTGTTTTCAGTTCATGAAAGTTAATTATAACCTTTTTGGACGCCTAAAATGTCTTATTCAGCAGCGTTTGGTTGTACTTAGCTCCACCCTCTCGTGTCACTTGTGGTTGCAAAAAACCAAGATGGCGACGACCAAAATGCCGAACTCGAGGCTTCAAAACGGCAGTCCACAAACCAATGTGTGACGTCACGGTGAATACGGCACCACACTCCATCAGCATGTTAGCGTTAAAAAAACAACCACAGAAATACACAAAATGTTCTTGTAGACATTTGTGACCTCCAAGAGTTTAACTCACAGCTCAGAGCAAGGGGAAAAAAGCTCACTGCACTTTTTATGAGATAAATATTGATTAGGAGAGGCTTCGGGGAATTATTTCTGGACTTCTCCTTTAATAGAGAATCAGCTAAATGCAGGAATCGCGGCCGAGCTTTTGGTGAGATGAAACATGACGGGAACGGAAGGCGGCGGCCCCGTCCCTCGGACCGCTTCATCTTATTTTGACTCCAAATGGATGCCCAGCGGCGGGACCGGGACTGAGCTCATAATTCAATCACGGCTAATTAAATGTGACCTTCCACTGCTGTGTGACGGTGCATGCATTTGTAAATGTGTGTGTGTGTGTGTGTGTGTGTGTGGAACAGATAAGCGTGGACCCACCTTGCACCATGAAGATGACATCGGAGTAAAGAGGAGAATTGAAGAGGTTGACAAGAGTCTGGGGGCCGAGCTGAGCTGCCCGGGCGCTCGGGGTGTCCCTGGGGCCCTACATGCACACACACCCACACAGTAGAGGAGAAGCCAAAAGAAACAGACAGGGCACGTTAACATTCCTCTGCTGGATGTCAGGTACTAGTTACCAGCACAATTGCCATTCTGTGCATCCACCTCGCCTCCCCCGTGGAATACAAATGCCCTCTCTGCCAGTCTTCCTTAGCGCTACCCAAACATACTTGAAGTGCGATGCCAAGAACGACATGATGGGAACTGGCTAACTCTGGAAACAGACTGGGAACCACACGCTCGTCCAAACTGTCAATTTATTAACCCAGTCGCTGCTCATTTTAAGCATTTAAATGATGCATAATACAGGTATACACAGTGCACAGTAGGTGAAATCAATAGTATGAGAACGGCTGTCAGTGTGTGTGCACACGTGGTCGTGTTAAGCCCTCAAATCAGTGTCATTAAAGCATCCCATTACCATTGCGTGACCTTTCTCAGTCAACTGAAGCACAAAGAACTTCATATTCTCGCACCGCTCTGCTGCAGAGGGAGCGCTCGGCAAACACTGAGCCTTCAGTATAAGAGGCAGCTATACAGAATCCAGCCTCTTTGATTTTGTAAATCACTGGAAAGCTCACAGAAAGCAAATTTTCAGCCGGTCTCACGGAGACGTGAGACGACCCCGAGGTGTTTGCAGAGGACGGGATCAAATCACGACAGGACATTACGGTGTCTCATCGCGTTAAAGTGGCCCCGGCCGTGTCTCGGTGTGTCAGCTCGCCTCGACACCGCCTCAGGTTGAAGACCTAGTTCTATCCAGATGGGTTGGTGGACCGTGCATGGTGGTGCCAAAGGCTTGTCAGACGCAGCCATGTCATATCTCCTGAGCTCTCTCTAAATGTTAAAGTCTGCTGCCTATTACACGCAGCCACCTTTTTTCAAATAGACATCACAGACGTGACGCTGCGGGTTTTAACATAATGCAGGATTTCGTGGCTGATGTCCGGACTGAACTCCTCACTTGTGTTGTGCTTTTAGCTCCTTCAAGAGCAGCTCTTGTTTATTTTGTCCTAATTCCCACAGTTTCTGAGAGGAGATACGGGCAGTAATTATGTAAATATGCTAATTATAGCCACATTATCACTGCGCTGTTTCTAAACAAGGTCTTGCTAATTAAGGCGCTGTTAGTCTGCAACTACAAAAACATGTGTTTATACCTTCAAAGAGTAGATAAACATTATAGATGTTTAACCTCTTTTGGTGGGGAGGGCTGTTATAGCATACACACCATAAGACATTTATGGGATTTTTATGATATTACGTGTGTGAGAGGTGAAGTGAGTTTAAACATTAAAGGCCTCACCCTGTCTTTGCCGATGAGGGATCGTATGCGCTCCATAAGCTGAGCCACGGCTAGCGAGTTCTTCAGCTTCTCTTCCAGGGCCTCCTGGAGGTGATCCCACTCCCACGCTCCTGAAACATCCACAAACACACCGATTCTTTTTGGACCCACAACAGTATAGCTACAGTTTACAGAAAGACACCGGCAAACTCTTTTTTCTAGCTGGCACTGTGTTCCCAAACACCCACACACCTTACGCTGAACACTCAGGGCCTGTTTTTGACAAAGTTGGCTTGTGCTAAAATTTGTCTGCTTATATAATCCGCGGTGGTTATGGGTGGGACACCGTAGTACAGATTCCACGAATGTCAGACACAGTGATCCAAAGGCCTTTGCAACACACACCAGGGGCCATGATAAATCTGCCTTCAAGTCAATTGGTTAATAGTTTTTATTTAAATGTATTTTACTTTGATTTAAAGGTTTTCTATACAATATCCAAAGCATTAATATAGCATCAAACAAGATATAGAGGAGTAATGTCTACCTGAGCAGAGAATGAAGTCACTCTCCCTCTGTCTGTGTGTTATAATCCGAGCTTCTCTGTGCTTTGTTGACATCACCTGGCCGGCCGTGCATGCTTTTATTGCATGTTTGTATATGTGAGCGTGCCCCACTGGCTAGCTCACAGCCGCCACTCTGCACTGCTCTCAAACGACGGTTTGACTAACACTGTTAGCTCTATCAGAAGTGTTGCTGTTGTTTTCACTATAAGCGCTGTTAGCACCGTTAGCTACGAACCGCGGGCTCAGCTGTCGCCATATTAAGAGCCATGTGGTTGGCAATCGAAATGCTCCTAATGCCGTATTCAGCGCCTTTAATTTAGGTCGTTTCTTTCTATAGTTCTATTTCCAGTAAATTGCTGTCTGGTCATGCCATTCCATACAAATCAAATGTATTTTAAACAAATATAGCATTAAGAAACTCACAACTTTAATCCATATTTTCACAATTTAAATTACAGGTATAGGCACAATTTAATAGTTTGACTTATAAATGGAGAGTCTAGTTGATATTTTGGTTGTTTGTCATTTGATTATATTAAAAATAAAGACCAGTCTTTTAAAAACAAGAGTCTACAGCCATGCTAGCAGCTCTATGAGACTGTATTTTCAGGCACGGCGGTGCTTTCAGCTAAACGCTAACGCCAGCATGCTAACATGCTCACATTGACAATGCTAAAATACTGATGTGTAGTAGATAATGTTTACCATGTTCTACCTCTTAGTTCAGCGGGTTGGCATGCTAACATTAGGTAATTAGCACTAAACACAAAGTACAGCTGGGGCTAATGGGAATGTCATTAGTTGCGTAGGTATTTGGTCGTAAACAAAGTACTAGAGAAATTGAAATTTTGACCTCCGGATCACATGGAGACATTTCACTAAAAACCACAAATGTGAACCTCATGGTGGTGCAGAGGTAAAGTCAGGAGATCACCAAAGTCAGTAGGATTCATCCTCTGGGGACCACGGTTGCTGCTAGTGTGGTTTAAAATTATATATATACAGTATATAAATAGGGAAATAGAAATTTTATACAGCAAGTTGCCATCAAAACGGTGTGAAATATAAAGACTTCACTTCAGCAGTATACTCCTTTAGAAAAGCCTGCACAGCCCTGCAGCTTGTTTGGGATGGCGTCTCACAGGGACACAAACAGACTGTTGAGGGAAGAAGGGAGCTGGACTGGGTAGGATTTATCTCATCATTAGTTCATAATGACGGTATTTGGGCTGATAGAGGGATTACCTCAACACACGGTGCCGGATAATAACACTGCATGGCACAGACACCTCATACGCAGGGTGAGAGATTAGCTCAGGAGCTGTGCTGCTGACATACGATGCAGCCAAACTCCAAAAAACAGAACTGGATGGAAGATGCTTTCATACAGAAAACAGGATGAAATGGAATACATATGCAAAAAGCAAACGCTGCAAAAATGCTTAAATCATTTCTACATAATCTAACAAATAAGTTTCGGTGTTGGTGTAGTCCTTCTCACCCGCCTACGCAGACACACACAGACACACACAAATGCTGAGATAGGATACATTTGGGAACAAATTGTACAGATTTACACTAATTTCCTGGAGGCTTTCTTTAACCTCTTCCTACTCTAAGTCTTAACCCCAACAAGGACAAAGAGAATTGTACTTTGTGCTGAATTCAGTTGCAGGGAAACTAAACTACAACAACGTTTCCCCAGTAAGACAAGTTGTCCCTAAAACAACTGGTCTGTAGTCTGAGATCTGACCCCAAATAAGGCCAGGATGACCACAAACACACACTGAGTCATCTGTGTCGTACACATAATACATGTGCTAAACATGCACACACACACAATAGCCACCAAGTGACAAACTCCATAAATCAGCAGCACACTACACAAGGAGACAGAGTCTCACAGTGTTAACATCACACTAAACAAAGTCGCGGCCTCTGTGACTGTCCACACACACTCAAGTGACAAAAACCCGAAAGCCTAGAATAATAACAACGAGTGTGTCCAGATATGTAAAAGGCCCCACCACCTCTCCTACACATTAGCAAGACACACAGACCTTATAGTTGTTTAGCATGTTTTTGTTGATGTTTTGTGTCACTTTGTAATTGTTTGTATTTGTGATTGTCTTTTTGTAGCTATTTTTTCTGTGGTTGTTTTGCCCCTTTTTATAGTTGTTTTGCGTCTCTTTGTAGTCACTTTGTGTCTCTTTGTATCCGCTTTGCATTTCTTCATAGTCACTTTGCGTCTCTTTGTAGTCGCTGTGTGTCTCTTTGTAGTCGTTCTGGGCCTATTTGTAGTTGATTTGTGTCTCTTTGTAGTCACATTACGTCTCTTTGAACTCATTTTGCGACTCTTTGTAGTAGTTTTGCATCTCTTAGAAGTCATTTTGTGTCTGTTTGTAGTTGCTTTGTGTTTCTTTGTTGTTGCTTTGTGTCTCTTTGTAGTCACATTGCATCTCTTTGTAGTCACTGTGTGTCTCTTTGTAATCGTTCTGGGTCTCTTTGTAGTTGTTTTGCATCTCTTTGTAGTTACATTGCATCTTTTTGTAGTCACTGTGTGTCTCTTTGTAGTTCCTTTTTGTCTCTCCGTAGTCACTTTGTGTCTCTTTATAGTCACTTTGCATCTCTTTGTAGTCATTTTACATCTTTTTCTTAGTCACTTTGCGTCTCTTTGTAGTCGCTTGGTATCGCTTTGTAGTTGTTTTGCCCCTTTTCATATTCATTTACAGTTTCTTTGTGTCTCTTTGCAGCAGTGTGCATCTCTTTGTAGTCTTTGTAGTTGGTACGTGTCTCTTTGAGTGACATTTTGAAGGTGAAGTCTAGAGGGGGCCCCTGATACTTTGGGCCCCTGTGCCCGGTAGGCCCGTTCAGTAATCCATCCATGAGAGTGACGCAGAGACATTATATTGTTATGGAAATGAGCTCTGCTAAGCCAATAAAATGAGCTACGACTGACAAACGAGTGGACTGGAATTGCGAGCAGAAAGATATTCATCCCGTCTCTAGGAATGCGAAGCATGTCTTGTTGTGGATTTACTGCAAATCAAGCATCAAGCATTGTGCTCCCAATGTTTCTGTGAGCAGGCAAAGGAGGCACACATTCACCTCTGAATAGCCAATACACTAATACAGAAATATACACACTGTATGTGAGGTCAGCTGCTTTAAACACAATCACTATTTTGAAGGTTAACATTAGGTCACTTTTCACACGAGGCTTAACGCCGTCTCCCTGCAGTGTTTTATGGAAACGTGACATTCGTATTCTGCTCTGCACATGAACACATTTCCCGCTATTCTCTCCAAGCCACACACACACATTAACAGTATGCTCTACTGCCCAGCTCTCCCATCACCCAAACACTCTCCACCAGCACCTTAAACACTCTCTCACCCCTTCATTTTTCACCCTACTTGCAATTTTCCACTTCTTACTTTCCCATATTCCTCCTATCTCACTCAAAAAAAAAGAGAAAAATCCACACAAAGACTTGTATATGCGTGCGTGAAGACACACACACTGCACCCTCCGTCTTTCAACCGCTAGCTTTCTTATTCTTATTCATACAGTCACTCACAGAAACTCAGTCTAACCCTATAATCTTCTTCCCTTCTGCGCTCACCCTTCACTAGCAGCACTCCGCACATACACACTCAGCTTATGTGTTTGTGCCTCTGGTGTATATGTGCATCAGACCCATCAGTGCTGCTCATATACATGTTAAGAGGCGGCCATGAATCAGATGTTAGCACAGCTTTTTGCCATAAGGACTCCTGCACGACATGCAATGAAGCGCAGTGCACAGGCAGGCGCTCTGATCTAACATGCAGCGAGCGCAGCACTGCAGACTCTGAGCCGCAGACTGAGGAGATTTTCATTACAGCGCTGATGTTGCAGAGAATATCATCACGCGGCTGTTTAACTAAAGGCTTCATACACACGACCGGAGAACATTTCAGTGCCACAATTTGCAAATGTTTTGGGTTCATGTTTCATGCCTGCGTGTTCCTGAAGTTAATATAACATACTGTTAATTTTACATGACAGTTTCATCATGGTTCATTTGTGGATGTAAATATGAGGCCAGTGTAACTATGTCACATTCTATCAACAAACCCCATCAACCATCGAGATGATGGAAGTTCAATTTCCGCAAAGACGTTGCTCCTTGTACCAATAATATGTAATAGAATTGAGCTGTGGGGAGATAAAGGAAACATGATTGGCCCCGGGGCGTCTATGTACAAATAAGAAAGCGGTGTGAGATCACAGTATTACACGCTGAATGATCAGGTACTAGATTAAAATACTACAGTTGCTTACGATCAAGCGCTTTCAATTTGACTGATTTCTGTTCCTCACCATAATGGAACACTGGACAAGATCCAATAGCAGGCAAACTGCCTTCTGCTGCCAGGGGACGTTAATCATCACATCTAAATTATTGGAAAAAGAGTAACTGCTTTTGGGGGGATGGAGTTCCCATGCTGTGAACGTCAGACCTGCTGTGCTTAGCTGTATTTAAATGCCCATTGTAATGTGCAGCGTGTGTCTAACATGGCAACAAACGGGGAGCATCAAGGCTGCAACACCACGTTGACACATAAAAAATGTATCACAAAAACTAGGTTATCCATGATGAATGCAATGAATGAATTTTTTTGAAGTGTGATGCACATCATTTCCCAGAATTCCTGTCCAGTGTTGGGATGGAGGTAAACTGATTAAGCCGTCCTTGCTGAGTCCAGATTTCTCTGCACAAAGTGCATGTTGGCCGCTGTTTTGGAGACTGTTTTGTGTCCTGATCTCCACTTTATATTTGGCACAACTGATGGGATGCTCTACTGTGTTGTTGTGATTTAGCTTGGTGCATCATTTAATACAGTCACAATTTGGCAGCATTCGCTAGAATTCACTTCCCTCTCGTAAAATTTTAGATGTTTTAGTTGCATACTTTGCCGTGCAGTAAACTTAATCTATCAATGGATATATTTAGAGTAGTGATTCTCAAAGTGGGGTCCGGGGACCCCCGGGGGTCCATGGCACTCTGCCAGGGGGTCCACGAAATAATTTGCTATAAATGATAAAATTGTGCTGTATCCTGTGGGGGCTGAAGAAGATTAACTATACGCACATCACGTAGGTGAGAGGCTATCAGAACAGCGTCAGTCAAGAAAAAGCTAACGCCTGCACACTACTCAATGCCAATAATATTTTTATCGACTATGTTTACGATCCAAGCAGGATCGAAATGTAGTCAATAAAAATATTGTGGCACGGAGTAGTGTGCAGGCGTTAGCTTTTTCTTTATTGTATCATTTGGGGACCATTTGCGCCAATAAAAAAAGCATATGGCACCCACGTTAGCTTTGGGCCAATAGAAACTCTGATATGATTGTGACACATCACGTCAATCTGTCATGAATCGGTCACTTCACTCAGAGCACAAGGAACCGTCGCTGCTTATTAGCCAGCTAGCTCGCTGGTAAACATGGACAAATATTTGAGTCAGTCCCGCACGTCAAGTGACGCTAATCCCAAACTAGCTAAATTGAGAAAATATGACGACCGTTATATCGAGTTTGGTTTTATTGAGTACAGCGACGGGAGACCATCATGTGTCTTCAGCTGCAGGCGAACAAAGCGATGAAGCCGGCCAAGCTAAAGCGACAAATGATTACAACGCACCCGGAATATCAGAGCAAAACCAAGTGGTGTTAACATGATTCAAATTTAAATGTGTTTCTGTTTATCACTATGCAACATCCATCCATCCATTATCTGTAACCGCTAATCCCATTCGAGGTCGCGGGGGGGCTGGAGCCGATCCCAGCTGACATTGGGCGAAGGCGTAGTACACCCTGGACAGGTCGCCAGACTATCACAGGGCTTCAATATGAAACAGGTCTGAAGTATTAATAGTTCCAATGGCATCTAAGACTACAAAATGCAAGTAAGAATTATGCTTAAATCTGTGTTACGATTATGAGGGGCTCTTTGGGAAATGTTATCCCCTGTAAAGGGTCCCTGGCCCCAAAAAGTTTGAGAACCCCTGATTCAGAGTATTGGGTGGATTGCCATGACATTTGACAGGAATGAATTGTAATCAGAGTTGGAAATGAGCACCAGCCACCAGCCAAATGCTGGTAAAATATGCGAGTAGCAGCTAGATTTTCTTCTCTTACCAGCCAAAAAAAACAATGGTAATCTATTGAATGGCTAGTAGATTAATCTCAACAAGCAATTTCAATATGTCATCTTTGGCTTGGGGAAGTTGTAATTTGGGGAATTGTGCGACCAAAACCATTAATCAATTAAATCAAGTAAACAATCAGCATATTCAATGTTCATCTTCATGTAACTTTTCATAGTAGCAGCAGTCAGAGAAAGTGCTCCATAGTGTTAGCGTCCCACAAGCAGTGGGGTGTAAAAAAGGTTAAACAGAAGTGACAGCTTTTTCTGGAAAAGACAGAAAACAGCAGATTTATGGTATTTTTTCTCAGTTGTATCTGAGCGTGTTGTGTCTGTGTTTTTTTTACCTCTATAAATGAACATGAGAGTCTCCCACAAGCACATACACAGGAGGGGGTCCTTTACAACCAGACGAGAGAGGCGTCCCGTCAGGTGCCCCTCTGTTCGTGGCATGTCGTCGATAATCCCCCCGTCCCAGGTGGAGAGCAGCGAATTGGGGCCTCCATCCCGCTCTCTGCAAACACACCGCGACTGGGGACGTTCCCTGTCCGACCAGACATGAAAATTCAGCACAAAATCCTTCACAGTTTTGCAGACAGAGCTGAGCTCCTGCTGGCTACAGGCTCAGCTGGAGAAATAGGTTGTTAAGCTCCATCCTGTGAACAGGCTCATATCTGTCCTACCTGTTCTTGGGCCCCAGGAGCAGCTGTCTGAAGTACGGACTGACAGCACACAGCACGGCCGCGTGCGCCCACCCCAGCTCTTTCCCAGAATCCCCGGCGTAGAAAGCCACATCGGCGAACTGCACGCCACGCTCCAACAACCACTGCATGTCCTGGGAGAAGCTGGACTCCTCTACTCGGATGGGAGGAAGACGTGCTGGAGGAGGAGGGTGAAGAGGAGACAGATAGACAGGATGAGTTGTGTTAATGAACAATCACTGCTGATTTTCAGAAAACTGTGGAAAATCCACCAGATGTGTTATGTTCAAAGCACCTCAGAAGTGTTGTAATTCACACTTTTGGTGAATTCATTTTCCCTCAATCTACCGTGTCTACTTCTACTAGTCATTTCCCCTTTTTTCTGACAATGAGTTTTGACAGCTGAGATAAATGGAGTGTTTATGGAGTATGAGGAGAGACTGATAGTGACAGTTATAGTGTAGAGAGATCTTTTAGTCAAGAAAGAGAGAACTAAAGGAGAGGCCAATGTCATGTTGGGCCCTGCCCTGTTGTGCTTCCAGATATGTTTGCCTTTGCGCTAATGACAGAGCAGCGAAGATGCAAACCAGAGCTGCTGCACTGGATTCTCATGGATGTCTGTCTGTTCAGCCGTGGATTTGTTCCTGCTTTTTTTTAAAGTCTTGAGGGACAGTAAGTAAGACAGACATTCACTAGATTATTTTGGTGATAAAAAAACATCAACGGAAAGCACGTCCTAAAGCTTATTTTAAGGTTAATGTTTAAAGAAGATATGGGAAAAAACCTGGGCAGACACTAGTCACAGATAAATGACCTGCAGTGAACTGAGTCTAACAGTAAAAACAGTGAATAAAAAAAAAAATACTGCAATGAAAAAACGACAGTACACTATGCATGTATTCATGAATTCAGATTAATAAAAATGCAGCGAGCAGGAACGTAAAGGAAGCGGGGGGGGAGGGGGCTTCACAAATCATTGTCCTATTATATTCATATTCATGCTTAATACACACTTCGCTCCTCTGTAGACCTCATCTCCTTTTTTATGGCTGCTCAGATTTGGCCATGAAAATTGTGCAGTGCACGTCATATTTAATGCAAGTTACACCATAAGTAGAGTTGCGTTGGACCGGCACCAATAAATCTGCTGCCTTGTTGGCTGGACTCAAAGCTGTCAGTCATTATATTAGATTTAGCAGCAAAATGGCCAAATCAATATTTGACACGTAGTTTAGCAGCGTAGTTTGTGTTGGATATTTTCAGGTGTGTGGGAAAATGCTGAAGTGTCAGTAGTAGTAGTAGTAGTAGTAGTAGTAGCAGTCGTTGTAAAACAAGAACCCAGGTTTGTAGTTATGAATTCAGCAACAGTTAAAGGACACAACACTGGACCAATCTCCCAGGAAGAGCGCCTGGCTGTGAAGCAAATTTTCATAGTGGCTAAAAGTTGTAAAACGCACTAATAGCCAAATCCAGAGTTATTTCCCTTACTCCGTTCATGTGAATGAGAACCAGACCGAGGCTGGAGCGAGAGCTGGGAGCAGGAGTTTAAAGAAAAGGCTACTGCGCCTGCTCTATAGACCCAATAGATGCAGAAGATCGCCGGATGATCCGGGCACTTTATCACTCGGCAGTCGAGCCATTTTGACTTCATGCACCACTGAGCAACTTTCACAGGAACGAACGGGCGCCTGCCTCCAACGCTGTATCCAGTTCCCATTTTAAAAATAAATTATGCTACTGGATCTGTGGCACGGGAGGTGTGCTTCTAACCAAATTAATTCTAATTATGAAATTTCAAATACAACACTCAGAAAGCTTCCAGTTCGTGGCAACATCCGGGAGCCAGATATGGCAGCCGATTGCAGATTCAATCCGACTGTATTTTAGCCAATTTAGAGAGACACAATTTAAAAAAGTAGAGCGTTAAGACAACGGAAAAGCAGCAGAAATGCAACAGTCAAACACTCCAGCTTGACTAATCAACCTCACTGTGTCTCTGCTGCTCGCTGTTTGAGTTTTAGCCTCTTGTGATCGTTGTCCAGTGTGGTCATTTATCTCTTAATTAGCTTTTTGTATTTGTGGATTCTGATTAAAGGCAGTTTGATTTGATCAAACTGCCTTTAATCAGTAAATCAATAGTCTGCTACAAACTCAAATCTTTTGACACGAGATCAATGCGACTCGTTTTGAAGCTTGATTAAAATGTAATTTGAAATAAGCAGATTAAAAACTAAATTAGAGTTTAAACAACTAGTTGATAATTAACTGGCAACGTTTTGATTATCTATTGACCGTTAGAGTCATTTTCAGACATTCTCTGATCGCAGCTTCGCAAAGAGAAAAGATATGTGAGAATGTGTCGGTTTTGCTTGTCTCATAGCAAACTCAATATCCTTGAGATCGGACACAGCAAACCATTTTCAAATGTCACCTTGAAGCCTTAAACTAAATCCTGCACAGCTGAGATATAAATATTCAATTTCAATTGAAAAAGAACTGCATTGGGGATGTTACTGGCTGGACAAACGGGTTTATAACATTCAGGTGCCTAAATACCTAATCAGATGAAGAACATTTGGTTAAAGACACGGTTAATAAGTGATCCATATGGAAAGATCCCTGAGCGGCCTCAGAACGAGCTACTAAACACTCAGTTGTTGCTGTGTTTGGTTGCTGAAAAGAGCTCGGTCTAAAATTGATTCAAACGTCATGAAATGAAAGTAGTCTACCTAGCTCTTTGTCTCTCTTCTCATTTCCAGTTTGGAACAGAGAATATTGATCTGGGTAAAAACCTTTGTGCTCAGCTGTTTTTATGGCTATGTAAGCTGTAAGGAGAAACAATCCAGTCAGTCCAACAGGATGTTCTCTATAGTATAGAGAACATCCTAATAATTGTTGCTTTAAAACACTCTTTTTATGGCGTTATACGCCATAAAAAGAGTGTTTTAAAGCAACAATTATTATGTGAAAATGACTAAATGTATTACTAAATAGAGAGAATAATTACCATTCATTATATTTATACTGTATATAAAAAAGCCTCTTAAAATAAAAGCCAGTATTAGTTTTTAGATACCATAGTATTCCTCTGACCTGGTTGCTCTAAGTGAGGGGGACGAAGATCGTTCACTTTGTTTCCTCGCCTCTTCTCCGGACGCTCTTTGGCTTTGTGCTTCAGACATTGAATCATGAAGTACTCCAGCTGAACAACACAGAAATAATGCACACGTAAGTACAAAACGCACGGTACCGAAAATAGTAATGTTACATCATCAATTCTTTTCTTTGGAAACAACTTCCTGAGAAGACAAACGGAGCTACCCGTCCTTGTCTCCTCTACTGAGGACACAGACAGGGAAGAGTGTGAAAAGTGAGGAATTTATATTACAGAACTTAAAACACACGTGCAATTTCTTTCTGAAAATACGAGTGATTTTATCAGTCAGCCCCCGTGTGACGTGACCACTTACCACACTGCCGAAGTAGCGCCCCACGAAGACGTGGTTGAGCGAGGGCAGCTCCAGGTAGGTGGCCCCCAGGTCGCGGGACAGCTGCAGACCTTCACTGTGAGGAACACAGCTGCTCCAGTCGGACGCACACAGCGGGCACGTACACGGAGGGCCTTCGTCTGAACACAAAGAGGTATATAGAATAAATGAGGGTACATGAGAAGCAATACATGAGTGACTGATACTACATTATGCTTTCTAGGATGCATGAATCTAGTATGAATGAGCCAGTGCTGGAAATGAGCTGCACTGGGCCGTGAAATACAGTCCATAGAAAGAGCTATCATGATATTATATATTACATACTTAAAATATTCAACTAAAACGAGAAATTAACTGCGATATGTACCTTCAAGCACAACATTTTGATCCATAATGTTAAAGGAACAGTGTGTAGGATCTGGTCGTATCTAGCGATGAGGTTGTAGATTACAACTTCTCTCGTGTGCCAAGCATGTAGGATTGCTACGGTGGCCGACGCGAAAACGCGAATGGGCCCTCTCTAGAGTCAGTTGTTGTAAAAATAGAGAGCTTAGAGAGTGTGTGTGTACGTGGGAAATGAGTGGTGAAGCAAGAGAGAGAGAGAGCGGGGACGACGGGAGCGAGTAACTTTATCGACTCCGGCCCAATCAGGAAAAGTTAACAGAGTTTGGTTTATCCCTATGTAGATATAAACGGCTCATTCTAAGCTACTGAAAACACAACGATTCTTATTATCAGGTGATTATACACTAAAGAAAACATACTTATTAAAATCATATTCTATTTCTGCCAATAGATCCCCCTAAATGTTACACACTGCTCCTTTAATGTCCTTACCAGACAAGGATGAAAACATGTTTTGAAGACAGAAAAGAGCTGCACACTGTACTGATAGCTCTACATAAATTCAACAGATAAATGTTTGAATTGAACAGAGCACCTCATTGTCAAGTTAACACCACAGTGCTGTATTATACTGTGTAGTGTGAACCCATCACTCAAGTGGTTGTGATCTGCCTGATTAAGAGTCAGTCTACTCCCAGACTGGATCAATCAGAGCAGAACTGGGTACCAATATTTGACGCTCCCTAGAGGGGGATAAACTGTGCCAATACTGTCAATTTAAAAATGCAGTAAAATGTATTAAAAATATCAGACAAGAACATATTGAATCTACATCACAAAAATGTTGTAATACAAAACTTATTTTGTAAATATGTTTCAGTGTTTGTTAAAAGTTCCATATATACGGGAAGTGGTGAAAAGTACATTTACTCAAGTACTGTACTTGAGTACAATTTTGAGATACTTGTACTTTACTTGAGCATTTCCAATTTATGCTTCTTTATACATTTACCCCGCTACATCACAGAGGGAAATATTGTACTTTACTACGTTTATTTTACAAACAAAACATATGATCAACTTATTAAATATGATGCATTGTTCTATATTAAAGGCCAACATCCCTGATGTTCCCCCAAACATGTTTGTTTTTTGTTTTAATCTTATACATAATCTTTTGGGACCTTGAAGTTTCCATAATTAAACACTGAAAGGGGCCATTTTGCATATTGAGGACTTTTACTTTTGCTACTTTAAGTACATTTTGCTTGTAATACTCTAGTACTTTCACTCAAGTAGAATTTTGAACGCAAGACTTTTACTTGTAACAGAGTATTTTTACAGTATGGTATTGTTACTTTCACTTAAGTAAAGGATCTGAGTACAAAAAAGTGCACACAAACACAAACTAAAAGTGACTTTGTGTGCTGAACAGAACAGTAAACACAACATTTCACAAACAAGTTAAAATAGAAAACATACCTCGCAAAATAGAGCATAAAAACCAGATGCCACGCAGCCACATGTGCTTTGATAATGTGGACTTACCCTACTTCCTAATTCCACTTCTTTATGTAGACAACCAATAAGGATTTTAAAAAGAGAGATAAGTGTATTTGTTTCCATTTTGTGAATGATTGTTGTTTTCTGCTTTGTTGTGTTTAGCGTTGTTAGTCCTTGAAATGCCATTAGGTCTTTCTCTGTGTTTTGCACCTCCAGGCCACCCTTTTATACATCTTCACTAAGTCCAAAGAAAAAGAGAAGAATTCTCTTGCAAATACAGTATAGATCATCTGAATGCATCAAATATGCAAAGCACATGTGCACTAGCACCAGCCACACTGTGCCATGTGTGCATGCTGCATGGGGACCAAAAACACAGAATCAGACAGAAAATTTGGAGGGATTAGCTTGAAGAAGAAAAAAGGACTGCACAAAAGGAGCAGAGCCAGAGATAAAAGAGAGAATGAGCGCGACATGCAGCTAAGTGCTGCTAAGGCATTGGATAAATCATACTGCTAATAACCTACAGGCATGGTGGAGCTAGACACAGAGTGTGTGAGAGAGAGAGAATGAAACGCAGAGTGTGTGTGAGCGGCTGACAAGCGGTGACTTGGCATAATCATTGTTATGTTTGTGTGTCTGTGTGTCTGTCTGTGTGTCTGTGTGTCTGTGTGTGCCCTTGGATAAATCTGTCTGCGTTCAGCGCTGGTTTAATGGCTGTGTTAATGCACGTATACGGCAGCGTTCTCTGCCACAGCTGTGCCCTTAGGTGGTCTAAAGTCGAGCAGCAGGAAGCGCTCAGAGCTCAGCCGTCATTCTCTGCAATCATGAGGGGATAGCATGAAAATACTCACAGCCGTCACACACAAAAACACAAACAAAGGCTACAGCTCTCCACTCCCTCTCCTCTCCTTCTCTACTCTCTTCTCTCTCTCTCTCTCTGGCAAAGACTTGACTTTCACTGTGATCATTGTGCAGCGGAGCTCTGACAGGATCTCAAAGTACGCCGTGCAGACAAGCTAAAAATACAACCTGGTGCATTTGACGAGCGTCTTTATAGAATCTGGATTCAACTGGGGTCAGTGTGTGTGTAAAGAAAACAACACATGCAGGCACTCTGAGGTGCCAGTATGCATGCATGTTTATTCATGATGTTTTAAGCTGCCTCCAGTAAGGCTATACACCCAAGTGTCTTATAGTCTTAAGGAACAAACTTAGGGGTGTATCAATATATCAAAATATCAATCAACATTATGTTTTGCGACACTGTATTGATTCTCCAAAACATTAAATTGATTTTCAATTAACCTCTTAAAGCCGCTATTCTGCCTTCCGGAGGTTGTAGCAGGCTCAATTTTAAAGCTGTGAAGTTACTGGCATCATATGAAACTAGAAAACCTGAGGAATCCATTGGTACCAACCATGTCATACTTGCATGTCGCGAAGTAGGCTAAATAACGCACCAAACTTACACTAAATTTTGGCGAGGAAAAACTGTCAGCCATTTTTAAAGGGGTCTCTTGACCTCTGACCTCAAGATATGTGAATGAAAATGTGTTCTATGGGTACCCACGAGTCTCCCCTTTACAGACATGCCCACTTTATGATAATCACAATCTTACAGTCTCACAGTCTTAGAGTTGCATTAACTGGGTATCACTGTAAAGCTGAGACTCTTGAAGATCCAGTGAGTCCAATTGTATTCATGTGTGATGATGTTAGTCCCCAAACTGTAGTAGCCATTTCACATTTTACTCAGATGGTGATGTGTCTTTTTACTATGACAGTTTCCCTAAAATTAGATTTGAAAAAAATCTCAATATATCGCTTTGCTTACAGTATCACAGTATATCCCAATATATTGAATTGTATCATGATACGTATCATATCTCCAGATTCTTGCCCTAGACAATCTACTGTCTTGCAGAACTACTGCTATGCCAAATTATATAAACTTAATGTCTTGCTTTTTTGTGTTTCCTGCAGGGAAGCATGTGAGCGGACCGCCTGAAGGCAGCCAAGAGGAGATTTAATTATGAGCATCCTCCTCATTGCCGGGAGGACACATTAGAGGACACAAGGCTCAGACGGTGATCTCACTGGCGAGAAGAACATGATATTGTCCCGTAATAAAACTCAACAAACTGAGGCAGCAGTAAATCCACCCCAAAACTACCAGGATATCAAGCACAACGGCTGAGAATACGGCTGTCCCAAATACTATTTTTTGAGCTTCGAAGCTTCGGTGAGAAATATTATAAGCTATTCCAAGCTTCGCGGCGCAGCCGGCTGACATGTTCTTCTGTTTGTCTGTCTCCATTTCCCCTGTTTCAGTGCCCCTACCTCACTACTGTACTCACACCTCTACACACAACAAACAGAGATATCCATCTGAGAATAACTAATAATAATTAATGTTATGAAGCATTCGAATTGTAGCAACTACTATCAATTAAAAAGCCGCTAAGAGGCTGAAGTAAGCTCTTGACTGTGTGAATTGTTCCAAAAGTCCAGATGCGTTTTACTGTTTATTAAATGAAAGGAATTACAAACAATAACTTAGGCTAACTGGAATAACTAAAGTATGTAACGTGAAGTGACGGTCAACAGAAAATATCAGAGCCTATCTCACCCTCTTTGTCTGACTCCCGCGCGGTCAAAGTGAACAGGTAATAATAGGTGAAACCACACCCGTGTCAATTACCGGAAGTGATGTTAACTAAAACATGGATGTATTAAGAAGCCTGGATACAGCGCTGGAGGCGGGGCCACGTTCATTCCTATAAAAGTTGCTCAGTGGCGCATGAAGCCAGAATGGCTCGACTTCCGATTGGAAAAGTACCCGGCTCTACCGGCGATCTTCCGCATCCATTAGGCCCATGGAGCAGGCGCAGTAGCGTCACAGGGTCACATGGCTCGGTCACGGGGTCACAGCCGTCACGCTGTCGTCACATTTTGCTAACTCCGTCTCCCAGCCCTCGCTCCAGCCTCGGTCTGGGTCTCATTCATATGAACGGAGGAAGGGAAATAACTCTGGATTCGGCTATTAGAGCGTTTTACAACTTTTAGGACCCAATGATTTAAATAAGGACTATTTAAGTGTTCGTACTGGGAAGTTGATTCACCTCAAAAGAAATTATCCGCTGAATTAAAGACATCTCTTTCCCAATGTAAGTCTATGGGGAAAAGTCTTTTTGGGCCCAATGGCATCTCGTGATGGACACGGGAGTTGTAGTACCGTCGTTTGGCCACTACGAAAATTGGCATCAACGACTGGCACTCTTCCTGGGAGCTTGAACCAAAAGAACATGTGCGGCCTAAACAAATAATAATAATAAACGACTTGCTAAATATACACGTTGGCTCCTACACAAATACTGATTTGGAGGTCGATTACCATGTCGATAGTCGAAACTTTGAAGCATTTGTGTCGGCCCTAACTGAGAGATGAGACATTTTGTATTTTGCAGCCTCTCAAATTCCATTGTTCCTGCACAACAATGACAAACTGTTTCAGGAACCATCAGTTGTCAAAAACTGAACGACAAAAAGCATCCTCACCGTTGAGCCGCGCTCCGACAGCGACCAGGATGACAGGCACGCCCCAGTGCCTCAGGAGCGGGCGGAGTCTCGGGGCGTAGCCGTTCCTGACCTGCTGGAAGGCCAACTTGTCAGTGACTGAATATTTAATCACCAGGATGTCCGCTTGCTCGAGAACTTTCCGTACGCTGGTCCAATCGCTGTCCAGCAAGTCCTGGAGAGGCAAGAACAGGACAACAAATGTTAAGGTCAGACGAGGACAGACGCGTGAGGAAGGCAATATAGCGAATTGTCTTTCCTGTGCCACCTTAGATAACCCTCGCCCTTCCTCTCCGAGTCTCCCTCAGTATAAATACCTCACTGTGGCGCTGGGGACTTTACCCCCAAGGACCTGTGTGAGGCTCGCTGCTCGCTCTAAACCAACCCTGATTCAACTCATTAGGCAGCAAAAACACTTCAGAGGGGCTTTGAGCAATTTGAAT